>NC_091680.1:12101169-12401336 GCF_030179915.1 Drosophila takahashii
TTTTAAAAACGATTTCTCATCGTAGACGTTTATTTCAAGTTAAAACGCTTTGCTACATTTTGCGATTTGTTTTTTGTTTGGGGAAGAAACAGTTTTCCTCCTGCATTGTTCATACATCTACTTAGTTTGTTAATAATCACGCCTGCTTGTAAATATATATATATTTCGTATATATATTATATATTTTTACATGGTTGGGGGGAGTTTTTTAATTGAACTTCCAACTACTACACATACATTTAGAGATTTAAGTTCATGAACTTTTTGCAAAAAGTTTCGATCGGCGGATTTCAAAATAAAACTTAACCTATTTACAAAAAAGTTCTCGAAATTTCTATTGAAGCCTTATAAAAAATATAAAAAAGTACATATACAACAGAGTTGCTGACATCATAAAGCCGCGATAGCGTCGTACAAAATAGTAGTTATCAGTTATTACATTCGAAAAATAAAAAGTGCAAACAAAATGGAAAGTAATACAGAATGATTGTTAATTGTTTATCAAAAGTATTTTAATCTATCCGCTGTTATTGGATGGAATGGAACCTTTTCGAATTTCATTTGTATTAAAAAATCAAAGATTAATTTAAAAATTTTCTTTTGTCAATGTCCGCTGATAAAAAAGATTCAAATTATTCGTACACTTCAAATGATTAAATTGTATAGTTATCTTTTTCGTATCAATTGCGCGATGTTGTTACAGTAATTACATGGGGAGTAAGTAGCTAAAACTAAGTAAATACGTACACTTAAAAAAATTCTACACACTTGAGTTAAATGTTGTTTTTGCTTTCGTTTTCAAATTTTCCATATTGTTTTGTTTTGCATCGTTGCCTGACGATTCCGATTCTAAGTTTCGTTTACAGTTTCGTTAATTTTTTTGCGATTTTGTATTTTGTTTGTTGCTCTATAAAATATGCAAACTGGTTGCATTTTGATCACGGTTCTTGCTGTTGCATTATAAACACCCCTCTCTCTTTTTGATTACTGGAACGACTTGAATTTATCGAACAAATTGGTGTTTTGATGTTGCTGACGCGAATTCTTCAGCGATTATCCAGTTCGAGCCAATTTGGTTTTGATGTTGGCGTTACTTCTAAAACCCAAGGATCCATGATGACGATCCTTAGGTATTCGGTGTGGTGGATGCTCCGGGAGATGGGTATGTTGCTGCAGCGGCCACTGCATCAGTGTTGCTAATCTTGTGCAGCATGAGCGACTGCGTCGATCGAGTGGCGGTGGAACTGGGATACTTTGGCTGCATTTGGCTGGTGGACACTGTGGAAGAGCTGCTGGTCGCCGGCTGTCGTTGCTGGCTGCAAGTGAACAGAGTTCATCAGAGTGCTCTCGCTAGCCCTTAGGACACACACCCCTTCTGCTCGCCGTCCTTCTTGCTGTTGAACATCGCCAACTCGATCTCCGTGTGCTGGCTGTTCATATGACGCACCCACTCCGCGGGCGTATCAAAGGATCTATGGATTGAGAAGGGAAATAAAACTTAGATTATTTTTGGCATACATTTTATTAACTCTACTCACGTGGAGCACAAATCGCAGAGCAGGGTGACGTGATCGTGATCCATATTGTTCTCCTGTTGCTGCAAAAAAATAATAAAAATATAATTAAGATACAAAATACTTTAGAATTTCTAAATTAGAAATGTATGATACTACTTTTCATAATTGGACAATTTAAGTAAGCTCTAATATATATTAACCCAAAACAGTTTTATAATTATAATTGATCATTATTCAAGAACAATAGAGATCTGACATTGATTTGTTAATGGTTAAAAATAAAATATACAACTATTAAGTTCTTAGATGAAAAAATACATTTAAATCATAATTTCTTATTATCACTTTTTCTAATTAGGTTCCGAAAATATTTTTGTAAAAGATCGTAGACTTAATTTCAAAATAGCTAAAAATCCATAAATGTACAGTTCTTTAAAACATTTTTTCTATTCCGGTAATAAGATCGAAATTAGATAATGCCAACTCACCGAAACTCGGCGTCGTTTCTTTGGCACATAGGTTTTGACCGTTCGCAGGGCGAGATTGCTGGAGGCGGTCGCCGTACTCCCGCTGGCACTGGATGGCAGGAGGTTCCTCTCCGTCCCGCCCGCCGGATCGCCGGCATGTGTGCCCAGGTGGCGGACCAGCATCTTGGTGTCCTCGAAGGACTTTTGGCATATCTCGCAGACCAGCAGCTGCTTGAAGTTGTTGTAATCGCGCAGCGTGTGCTCCTCGTTCTCCTCCGAGGGTGTTCCCCGGTCCCTATTGACCTCCAGCTTTACGGCGGACATCTTAAAGTCCAGAGGCTGTTTGGGCGATGCCAATGGCCCCTCCTCCAGGTTGTTGTTGTTGGACGCATTGGAGGCATTTGGTGGGTTGTTGCTCCAGTCGGTCGGCTCTTGCTTGATGGTCAGGAAGTTGTGCGGATGTCGCAGGGTCGGCGGATGTGATGGCTGCTGCGGTGGCGGTGGTGTGGCTGCCAGGCGGGATGGCACCACGTGCTCGAAGTGGGTCGGTTCATAGTAGTCACGGGCTGAGGAGGATTTACACAAGTAATTAGTATTTATGTTATTTAAATAGAGATGAAAAGATTTTTATTTAAATAAAATCCAATAACCAAATTAATAAAACGCGAATTCTTAAGTTTCATTTGGAAACTGTCATACAATTAAATAGAGATGAAAAGATTTTTATTATAATAAAGAATATTAAAACTTTAATTATTTGGCACCCCCTTAATAATCCAATAACCAAATTGATAAAACGCGAATTCTTAAGTTTCATTTGGAAACTGCCATACAGAAACTATTAAACGATCAAAAAGGTATTTTAGAGAGGAGGTAAATGACATTATCTTAGAAAAATATTTTTAAAATCCCGTAAACTTTTTATGATTTCAAAAATAAGAATATGGTGCTGGAGAAATCACTTCTTTCTATCGACTTACATCTTTCGCAGGCGCTCTCCCTCCGCAGGCGTCGCTCAAAGACCAGTCCCACCTCGTTCCGTTCCCGCAGAGTCTGCTCCTCGTACTCCGTCCTTCGCAGGGTGGTCTCTGCCTGATCGGCACTTGGTCCGGCGGTCATGGGACAGCTGCTGCAGCCGACCTCCGTGCAAATGGAAATGGGCTGGGATGGCGGGGCACCTGCTCCTCCTCCTCCTCCTCCACCGCCGCCCGTTGCTGTGGTTGAGGTGGATGGCGGTGGATGTGACTGGGCTTCAACCTGCCCGGGAGCCGCAAAGCAGCACTTGTCTTCCGGATCGATGGCCACCTCCTTGTTGACCGATATGCCCAGCTTGCTGCTGCTGGCCACCGTAAGGAGTCCCGTGTGGGCGGCCATCTTGGGCGATTTGATGATCACGGGCGAGTCCTTGGGCATCACGGAAACCCCAAGGCCTCGGAATTGCTGCTGCTGCTGATGATGGTGGCTTATGTGATTGTGGTGCGACGTCAGTTGGTGGTGGTGATGATCCAGAGCAAATCTTGTGGATCCTCCCGGCTTGCTGGCATAGAGATCTCCCTGAAGTTGGGCCGACATGGCGGATGACGCCGACGGCGGCGGCGGCGGAGGAGGCTGCAAGGCGGATCGTGTGCCATTCGACATGTACATGGCGCTCGCCTCCCGCGGATGCAGATGCCCGGCCAACGGATGCGGGTGGTGCGATGTGGTCACAACGGAGCCGGAGCCACCGCCATTGGAAGAGCTGGTGCGGCACAGGCCGCGGATCTTGAGGATCTCGCCGCCGCGCAGCACTTCGTTGAGTATGTCGTTGGAAACGGTGGCCTCGCCGCTGTACATGTACTGCACCAGGATCTGGATGGCCCGGTGGCTGAGATCCGGCGGAAGGACCACATAGAGCACTCCGTTGGGATTTGTGATCGGTGCCGTTTCGAACATGGTGGCGAAGAACTGAGACGAAGCACTGAGGATGAACTTGTGGGCCGAGATGCCCACCGTGGGTATGTCCGAGGGGATTCCACTGCTGTTGTAGGAGCTGTACAGGACCACATCGGCGAACTTCTCGTTCCTGAAAGGGAAATAAAAACATGAGAGTTTAAAATAGTTTAACTTTTGGCAAGAGTTCGTTTTTTAACAACTATTAAGACAATAAATGAAAAAATTCCTCAAATTTAACTATTATATTTTAATGAATATATACTAATGGTATATACTTATAACAAAATAAGCCATGCTTTCGCTTACAACATGAATAGAAATCTAAACTTTAAAAGAGTTTACACTCTAATTTAACTGCAATCTGAAACCTAAAATATTTAGGGGTTTATTTATAATACTTACTTGTAGAGCGTGGCTATGGAAGAGTTCAGATAGGAGAGGTGCGAGTCCCACTTGAGGTGATAGTTTTCGGCGGCCATCTCTGCGGCCGGCAGCGCCTGCACAACGATAAAATCAATAAATAAATCAATAAGTGCCGCCAGTCGGGTGGGGTGGCCTTTTTGAATCGCCCATTCTCACCTCACCACCCCAAGAGTGGTGAGTAGAGGGTCGAACAACCCTGCATTTGTAGCGGTATCTTCATTAGGTGGCATAACGGTCACTCTGATCTGCGCTAGTTATTTGTTTACATATTTTCATTTGTTTTTATTTTGGAAAATATTAAAATGTCTGAGTTCGACACGCGACTTATTGAATTGGTCAGGGCTAATCCCAAGCTTTATGAGCGGGAACTTAGGAGCACACCCTATGAAGCCCACAAGAAACGGAACTCGGAGATTTGGCGCAGTATCTCCACATCCTTGAATACAGATGGTAAAAAACTAAGGATTTCTAAATAAAAATGTTTACTAAGCATGCTAATTTAGTTAGTGCCTGTGTCAGTCGATGGAACCATCTGGTGGCCAAGCAGCGTCGCGAGTTGGCCAAAGAAAAGTCCGGAGGCACTGGCTCCGATTGGAACCTCCTGCCCCATCTGCACTTTCTGCAGCCTCATCACCATCCCATTAATCATCGAAATTCAGGGGATTTGAGTCGGAACTCACTGAAATCCATCGAGGAGGTCCACGACGAGGAGGATCCGCTGCAGGAGGCCATGGATGAGCAGTTGGCCGTGGCGGGAGCACCACCGCCACCCGCAAATCCTCAGCCTCCAGCAGCCGCTGCTACCGTGAGAGCAGAGAAAAGGATTGAGGCCCTGCTTGAAGGACTGGGAGAGGCGAACCGCGTAAAGGCGGAGAAAAGGATTCTGGCCTACCTCTGCAAATGCAATCTGCGCGCCCTCAACGACGAGCAAATCGATGATATAGTTATATAGGAAGATTACCAGGATAGGATATATTAGGTCACTCAAAAACTAATTAACATTAAGTTTTTTCCTATATCTAGTTTTGAAAAATATCTATGAAATTGAGCTAAAACTTATTTAAATATTACCCCAATTGAATTCATCACAGTTATAGCCTTATTTACTTGTAAATTAATTTAGATAACAAGCTTACTAATGCTTTAAATCAAGTTAAATAGCTATAATTAAAGTTTTTGTTCCAAAAAATATTTTCATATTTTCAAGATACTAGAAAACCTCCTAAATTTAAGCCAAAAATATATTTCGCTTTTTAAATTTCTTGGTTTGAATGATTTCAAATTACCGCTTTTTGTTAAATATCTGTCTTTTTAATATAAGTGTAATTTAAGAATTTAATTGTATCTACCAGACTACTGAGTTTATAGATGCAAAACAGGATACAACATTAATGATATTTTCTTTGACCGAGTTTTTTATTGAGCTAGCAAAAAAGAGATTTAAATTAATATTTATCCCTCTATCAAAAGAAACGATAACCTGAAGTGTTAACAAGACAAAGAAGTAATTTATGAACCCCATGACAAAGCATTAAATATTTAAATCCTAACGAGGCTCAGATTTGTCTCGGCAAGCCCATTTATAAAGCCATGATTCAGGGGATAATATAGTAATGCTTTAGAAATATATCTATCCACTGTTGGCCATCAGTATTTGGCTCGCGGGGCAGGTGGAAGGCTATGGAAAATCGAATTCAGCCACGCCAAAAAACTCCTACTATGACGCAGCTGCTGGGAGCTGCTGGTCAAAGAGTCAAAGAGTGCGCGCGCAAGCAATAACATGTCCAATATCCAATGTCTGGATCGGATCGGGGGGAAGCCCCCATTCGGGTGGGCGGACCGACGACGCCAAAACAAGCATTTAGTTTATTAATTTGAGGACTCCCCAAGGGGGGCGGTGGTGGGCCGAAACAAAAACATAACGAGCGAGGAGCGTCGTGCACCCTTAACGACTGATGCCACTACCCCTGGAGCCCCCCTCTGGTGCCCATTCCCCCGCCAGCCCCCGACGCACTAAACCACTATGTGAACTACTCCTACGGCCAGCCACCTTCCCATTCCCGGAACCCCTGCTCTTGGTATTAACACCGTATTATCGATTGATTTCCAGCACAAGCACACAACAAAAATCAATAAGCTGGCAAAGTCAAAATAAAATATTGTACAGTTCTGTGGCTGTAGGTTCAATGTACCGCTCTTTAATTAAAAACAATTATTTAGGGTCGAATAATTCTTACGCCTGAAATAAATGACTTTTCAAAATACGCGCCCAAATTGTGTTTAAATGCTACATTTAACTGGTAATTCACCTTGGCTCTCCTCCTGATTTGTATTTGCTGTAAGTCTCTTTGCTGGCTGAACAGGATCAAGAAGTTCGGGCTTTCGGGGGGCAGCGTGGATATTCGTTATTTGTTGTTAATTAATAATTTGTTATTGCTCTTCATTTAGAACGCTGGGGGGAAAACCGTGCGACTTGGACTTTTGAGCTGGGAAAACTGCGCAGCGCGTCGTTTCGAGCTTTCGCGTTGCTGGCCACCGAACGAATGAAATGGCAGCCAAAGGGACAGGACCAAAAGGACTCTCTTGGGCACAGAGAGAGAGAGAGAGCAAGAGAGAGAGGGTGCTACCCACAGGATGCGAGAGAACAGCCCTCGTCCTCACGTGCGCATTGTTATTGTTGTGGTTGCTTTGAAGTTGGATACGAAGCGCGCGTAAAATTGATTTCCCGAGCATATTGATTTTTGGCATCTCAGTTGGCCTGCTCCTTAGCCTCCTCCTCTTCGGCTGCCTCCATTGCTTCCTCCTCCTTTCCGCTTTCCTCCCTAGACATGGCCTCTTTTTCCAACTGCGTTTGCGAGGCTGACGAGGTATCCTGCTTCAGGAGTTCCCGCAGAAACATGGTGGCATAGGCGGCCGTGGGCAGCGAGAATTCCAGCAATAGAGCCAGGAATTTGGCTTCAGCCTCTGCAGGCTCTGGCGTAACTGGAATGTTCTTCAACAGCTCCCAGTCGGAGGCAATCAGCGTGTCCTCCGGCGTGTTGTACAACCTAAAGTTCCACTTGAGATCACTGGACGAAATGATCATTTTGCGGTAGGCCCCGGCCAAAGCGTAGGTCTTCTCCTTGTGCTTCAGTTGATCCGAGGAGAGACCCACTTCTGCCAGCATTTCATCGTACCAAACGCCGCATTCGTTGCTCGGATAGGTGATGTCGTGTCCCGGCAGCGGGAGAACCACGTCGGAGAGCTTAAAGTTGCCGCTGGCGATGTCTTCTGCGGTAAGCGGGCGAACCTTTCGCTTGAAAACAGACTCCTCCTCGATGGCTTCTTCCTCTGGATGATCTTCAATATTATCCGCTTCCTTTGGCTCCTCCGATTCCTCCGGCTGCGGCTCCTGCTCCTGCTCCGCCTGCTCCTGCTCCACATAAACCAAATCGCCGGGTATCAGTTTCAGGCCAAACTCCTTGATCCTCCTAGAGGCAATCCTGTTGAAGATCAGACTCTGGTAGGCATGCGGATAGAGCATAAGCATGTTGCGTGGTATCTGCCGCAGAGCTGAAGAGTAATCCGATTCCCCAAACCGGGCCAAACCGTCCAGCAGCTTCTTCTCGATGAACTTGTCGCCGTAGATTTTCGCAGCTGCCGCCGCCGAGTCGCGATTTGTCCACCACTCTTCGCGTATGGGACGCATAAAGTCCACGTCCGAGTCGCGTGGCTTCAGGATCAGTTCGCAGGCCAGTTTGTAATCGCTCTTGAGCAGGGCCACGCCCACTTCGTGGGTGGGCACGCTGGCACTGTTGCCGAACCGCTGAAGGCCATAGTAATTGATGAAACCCCGCTCCCGCAGAGATTCCAGTGCCAGCTCTATCTCGCCCCGTTTATCCTTGGCTATGTGCCGCAGGGCGATGCGGAAACGGTTGCCCTGAAGATCGCCCAACTTGAGGGTATTGGACTGGAAGGCAAAGTTACCAATCTGCACATTCCGCAGGCAGCGAGATGCATTCAAAATGCTCTCTGGCGTACGGCGCTTGATGCAGAAATTCTGAGTGGTCTTGGCTCGCTTGTCCTTGATGCCGCTGTAGTTCACCTGCGAGGGTCGCAAGCTATAGGAAAAGGAAGCTTTTTTAATACATTCTTATGGATTTTTAACAATGTCCACTTACTTTAATCGCGCTGCGAGAGTTGAGGCCACATCACTGGTAACCAAATTGGTTTTGTGCACCAGGAAGGTCACATAATCGGCGGGAAAGCTCCAGCGATTGTCGCCTATTGAAAAGGAGGCTTTAGAAAGGGGTTTCCTAGGTAATTCCTTTTACTTACCGCGTCCTGGCTTTGGTTTGATTATCCTTATAGTCTTCTTATCCTCTGCCGGCACTTGAGGATCCTCCTGAGCTGCTGTTTCAGCCTCAGCAAGATCCTTCTCCTCCAAGGAAGGGTCCTCTGTTGCCTTTGGCTTAACCTGTTGCTGTCCAATGGTGGTGGACAGCAGTTTTCCCTTGTAAAGCTGCTTGATCAGCTGATGCACTTGTGTTCGCTGCTCCTTGTCCAGCGTGGTCACATCAATTTCCACCTTCTGCTCGATCTTAGGATCGTTTTTGGCCTCGGCCAGATTGGCTATGTCTTGCCAAACATCGGGACCAATCACTGCCTCCAGTTCCTGCCGCCAGTTGTCCAGCTCCTTTTCGGCAACAGCTGTAATATAATGGTATGTTTAATATATATAATATGATGATTATGATTAGCTACCATATACCAACCTACGATGGCCACCTTTGGAACACTTAGATCATTCAACTCCAGGACTTTTCCGGAGCTATCAATCTCGTTGACATGAAAATCGGAAAAGCGGGATTTCAGAATTCCCGTGAAACCGGGAGCATCCGGATTTGTGAACTCTGTGATGCCCACTTGGTTCTCCCGCAAAGTGGATTTCTGCTGTGGCGTAGTTCTACCAAAAAGAAATAAAAGCCGGTTAACAATAAGGTTGTTTATAGGATAGTAGATTTACCTGTTGCGCTGCCCTCCTCCATTGTTTTGGGGGCGATCCCTCTTCTGGCCACGCCAGTTGCTCTTGTTGTACGGCCCGGAATGAAAGTTCCTGCGTCCTCTGCCCCTGCCGCGATCCTTGCCCATTTTAATTCAAAATTCCAGTTTCAAAAAGTTCTCGCCAAATGAAATCCACGTTTTGCGAAACATATGGCTTTGCCATTCACAATGAACGGTTTCTAGGGTGACCATTTAGAGCGGTATTTTATTTAATTTAAATTATTAAAAATGTAAAAAAAAATTTTAATTAATTTATGTTGCTTTAGAATAGTTTTATCATTGAATTTAAAAATTCTTAAAAATTGTTTAATTTAAGAATAAATATCATTTCAAATTAATCTATGTTTTATATATTGGAACATCATTTAATTTTACAATTTAAAAAATAAAAACACGTGTTGATATTCTCAACAATAATATATAAGGGGGATTCCCTAAACTGATGAATTGCTGAATTGTTGAATTTTGGTCAGCTGTTAATCAGCTGTTCCATACAAAGTCAACTTTCAGAAATTTCAGCAATTCAACAGCCTCGGGGCTGCTGAAAATTTTGTTGAATTGCTGAAAAGCCAGAGTTGTCACCTTTTTTTAAAAGTCGTGGCAACTCTGTAACATTTTAGTATCACCAGTACGCATTATTTATTTTAAAATCAACTTAGAAAGCATATTTGTGGTTCTTTTTACCTTCTTTACACTTTTAGACAGTAACTAGCAATAATAAATCAAATTTTACATGCTTTAAGTTCCGTGAAATTTTTCAACAAATAACAGCTGTTTGAAAATTCAACAGGAACCATTTTGGGTCGTTCCCTTAATTGCTGAAATTTTTTGTTGAATTTTCAACAATTCAGCAATTCAACAGTTTAGGGAATCCCCCTATAGTATTTTTAAGTTTGGTATTTTTTCTGCCAGCATTTCGATTGTTGTCTAATCGATAGTGCAGCTGGGGATGGATGTTACACACGTAACAAAAAAATCAGTACAAAGAAGCATAGGAATTAAGTGTTAAAGTTGAGAAATAACCGAAAATAGGAACAGATTCATTCAATAGGTAGCACGCAAGGAAGTGACGACATGTTGCCCCACCTGAGCGCCGACGAGGGACAGCCGTCCATGACGCGGAAGGTGTACATTAATCCCAATTTCCAACTGCAAGGTCAAACTGCGCATCAGCTGCCCTTCCAAATGCCCTTCCAGGCGTTCCAGGCGCCAACGCAGCCACCGCCCGCGATCCACATCAATCCGCACTTCCTGCAGCGCCAGCGGGCCATGTACGAGCAGTTCCAGCGGGAGCAGCACGAACAGCTCCTGCGGCAACAGGTTTCCGCCTCCAGTTACCAACAGAATCCTCCCCTTCCAACGGTTCCAGCTCTGGTCACGCCCCCTCCCCCGCCGCCCGCCAAGATCATCAGCAAGGCGAGCACGTGTCTGGTGCGCAAGGCTCCGGTGAAGGCCATTCCTGCTCCTCCCCCAGTTTCCACCCGTGTGCAGCCTCCTTTGGTAAGCATTTCCAAGCGGAAGATTGTACGCCAAGGTGCTATGAAGACTGCGCCAGTGGTCTCCGCCCCCCAGCCTCCTGCACCTAGTCCAGCTGCCAAACGCACGAGGTACAAGCTAGTGCGCTCCATATCGCTCACCTTTACGCCGCTGGTCAAGAAGCGTCGGCCTCTGCGGGAGTTTGTGGGCCAGTACGCCCTGAGACGGACCAACGAGGCGGAACCCAGCAAGAAATTGAGGTATGATCTAGTCTATAGTTATTAGAGCCCTGCGTGAATCATTCCATTTTTGTTTTATCATAGTATGCATTGAAATTTCTGATTTCTTCAATTCAATTCTATGTGAAATAAATTGAAAGTTTTTCTAATTCATTTCGAATTGAATGAATGAATAATTTTAATGCATTTTTTTAATTTGCCAGATTTTTTTTGTACCTTCAATTTTTAACAAATAAATGTTAACTGCATAGTAAATTACAAATTAAATCACAAAATTATGGCCCTTCAAAAGAAATTTTCGTTTAAAATATTTCGGAATTCATGCCATTCATTCATTCAATTCTAATAAACTCATAATTCAAATTCATTCAATTCTATTAAACTCAAAATTCTAATAAATTCATTCAAATAAAACAAAAAATTCAAAATAATTCATCGAATCCATTCATGCAGGGCTCTAATAGTTATATAAATTATCAGGCGACTCTGTTAGATCCAAGCAACTGATTCATTCTCATTCTTTCTTTGTAGCGCCAAGCCACAGGTGCTAAAACTAGGCAACAACAAGTCCCTCAGCATGGTCAGCATACACGGCGTGATGTACAAGAAGATATCGAAGAACAAGATAACCAAGCTGGATGCCAGTGCAGCGAGAATAACGAAATCAGCGAGCCCGAGGACCGTGAAACGTACCCTAACCGGTAGAACGCTATTCGTCAGCGGCAATAAGTTCATTCTAGATCCCTCGGGCTGTCGACTGACAAGAGTTCCAGCCTCGGCAGCTGCTGCTCCCGCGATGAGCGTGAACCGTAGCATCCTGCGACGCATCGACATCGGTGGCCTCACTTATGTGGCTTCACCAAAGACCCAGAATGTCTTTATACGCACCTCGAATCATGTGTCGCGAGCCCACCTGATCACCGCCAGGCAGCGAAGTCTGACGCTGCTCAACAAGTCATTGGTGAAGACCAATGTGCCTTGTGCCATCTTCCAGAAACTGGGCAAGTGCGCCGCCCACAGTCGCGGCAGGTGTCGCAAGCTGCACGACAAGCGGCAGGTCGCCATCTGTGTCAGGTTTGTCCCAGGCCAAGCGAGGAGTACTCAAGCTTCGTTGGCGTTCTTGAATCGAAGTCCCCAATGCGGTTACCTTCTTTGAAATCCCCTACTTTCAGCTTTCTGCGCGGCGAATGCACCAAACCCGACTGCCTGCTGTCGCATAATGTCACCCTGGAGAAGATGCCCGTCTGTCGGTACTATTTGCGCGGCGTCTGCGTCCGCGAGGATTGCCCCTATCTGCACAAGAAGCTCAGCCGCAAGGCCGAGATCTGCATTGACTTTGTGCGCGGCTACTGTCCGCTGGCGGCCGAGGTAAGTTGGTCGGGTCTAAAGTTCCAGTGATAACCTATTAACTCCCCTGCTTTTTTAAGTGCAACAAGCGTCACGAGTTCGCATGCCCGGAATTGGAGCGCCAGGGCAAGTGCGAGTTGTCCAAGTGCGTATTCTGCAAGAAGGCGCCATCCAAGCGGTTTGTCAATTCCCACCCCAAAAAGGGCAGTAAACCTGTGGCCATCCCGGAGATCCCGAAGGAGCCGGCCAAGGAAGAGGATTTGCCCACCAGTTCGCGGTACTTTGGTGGCCATAAGGAGCCGGCGGAAGCAATATTACCAAAAGAGAAGGAAGAGCTTGAAATGGAGGAAGAAGACCCCGCGGAGTCGGGATCCAATCGACTCCAGCGACGACCACAACTGGGGACTCTGCCCGCCTTTATTCCCCTGGGCGGTGAAGAGGAATTGTAAATGCGAGATGACTTGGACCCAACGTTTCAGGTACAAATTCATTTGGTTAAGTATCGTATTAGCGTTATTCTAAGATATATTTTACTAGTATACGTTCAAGATTTAATAAAAAATAAAAAGACCAATTTACTAGCGTAACATTCAAGTGTACTACATATATGGGTTGGATGGAAACGATTTTAAAGTATGTGATGAGAATTTATGTTTAAATACGCTTTAAGTTGAAGAAATAGAACGTATAAACCAAAGAAAGTAAATATTATTCAAATTAAATTAACAGATTAAATAAAATTAGCCCATAGATTTTCTTTCGGTGTTATAATCGATCTGGCAACCCTGATCGCTCATAGTGTGACCAGACCACCTTGTTTCAATGGGTTTTGTGGCGCCACATAGTTGTGTACCTGTTTTTTAAGCCGCTCTCTCGGCTCGAATCTCGATTTTCTCGGCACAGTTGAATTTTGCATGCGGCTCGTACAACAACTAAACTAAAACGCGGACTCCGTTTCGAGCAACAACAAAAACGACCTGTGAGTGTGTGTGTGTGTGTTAGTGTCTGTGTAGCGGTGGCTGTTGCAAATTTGTTGCTGGCCAGGCCAACAAACAAAAAAAAACGGAAAGCCAGTGAAGTTGCAAAAAATGCGGGCCAAAAAGCTGAAAGATTTTCGGCAAAACGGCCTTTGAACTCGACCACTTTGACATCTGTTCGCGATCGGGAATTTTCGAATTTCTCTCCTCTCTCTCTTTCTCTTTTTCGCTCTCTTTCGCTGTCGAAAACCAGGGCAAAAAGCATTTTCCAACTGATTTTTTCAATTGTGCACTTGTGGCTTTTGTAAATTTTTTCCGAAACGTTCTCGCTTTGGTGCATTCCTAAGTAAATGCTACTAATAACAAGAGAAAAAAGAAGAAAAAAGAGGAAGGCAATCCGAAGATTGGCCAAAGAGATGAAAAAAAAAGTTGCTTGACTTGTTTGACCCGCGATTGTGTCTGTGTGTGCTAGTGTGTGTGAGTGCGACTTCTCCTTCTTCCTCTTCTTCGGATTCTTGTTGTTGGCCAAGCCGTATTCTACATAAATTACTAACCAAAATGACACATAAGACCCATAAAAATGAATTTATAATTTATGCAACCACGATGCACAATTCTTAAAATTTATGTAATATTTACAAAAAAGAAAAGGAGTAACGGTCAAAAACATAAGCAAATCAATCATTTCTGTGGATAAACTAAGCGAAACCGATCATTACTCATTATTATTGACCTATTACCGACTTAATTGTTAGAAAATCTCCATCAAGATTGCTCTAATTCCGAATAATTACTTTTTATGTGCCACATTTTCACCCATTAAATTAATTCAAAATAATTCTGCAGCCTGTGATAAAACAAAGCGAGAAACTATAAAAATACAAGAAGAGAGTGGAGAACAAAGCCAGGTTTCCAGTCTCCAGCAACATTCCATGGTGAGCATGAATCCCCATAAATTCCCAACGAAAGTCTTGACCGAAAATGCTTAAACTCGAAATTTATGTGACAATGGCATTAGGAATTCGAATCTCCAGCACGAAATAATTATATTAGATTTTATTTTCATTTAATAATTTGCATAATTGGGCCCTCGTTGGCTCGCTGTGGGGTTCCTTGGGATTTTCCCCATCGCGGTGGGTCGTGCGGCCCCAAGAACGGTAATCGGGCTAACAGTGCAGCGCAGGGCAGGGGTTATTTCTAAGTCGGACTTTAATTTAATGATGTCGAATTACATCTTAGCACGATGGCATAAAACAAGTCCTTAAGCCACTGACCGTTGATTATTTTATGCGTTTAAATTTAAGTCTAATTAAGGTTTTTTACATATTCATGAAGTTTAATGATTTAAAGATATTTTTAAATATATTTCCCAAAAATATCAAAAGACTTAGGACACGAACCTTTTTAATTCTCATTTTTATTTAATTTTGAAACAAATAAAATTTAATTTGTTATTTTGATGTCTTTTATTTTATTAGGCTTATTACTTTGAATCTTAATGCAAATAATTTCTTTCATGGTCAGATAGTATAGTAGAAAGTATTTTCCATACGACCCAAACAAAAAATACAAAAGACTCAGGACACGAACTTGCGGTGGGTGGCGGGTTGTGGGTTGTGTCGCCCGTAGAACGGTAATATGGCTAACGGTGCCGCGCAGCCGGGAAGGAAGAGAAAGAGGAAGAGCTGGCCACTTTCTAGTCGAACCCGCTGCGCTTTAGTCTAATGATGTCAATTACATCGTGCCACTCGCATTGCGGGCAACAAATGCATGCCGTGCTTATAAGGCAGCAACAATGCGGCCTGCCACAGAAACAACTGCAACTGCAACAAGTGACTGCGACTTTGGCTTCATTAAAATTGCTTTTCGTTGGCCTGCCTCTGCCTGCATCTTTCTTCTTTCGTTCGCCTTGTTTCCTTTTTCTATTCAATGCTGTTTCCATGTTGCGGCAACTGGCAAATATATCTCTACACTCGTATGTTTCTTTGCCAGCCAACAATTTTAATGAGTTTTTCAGAAATTGTACAAGATGCCAGTTACGGCTGCGAAATCGCAAGGCCTACGAAAAACATAAACGCCTTTTAGCCGCAACACAACTCATGTTGTGTGATTAATTTTGCTGCCGATTTGTTCGCTAACAAGTGTCCAATGTGTGGAAAAAGACACGGCCGTTTAAGGGGGAAAGTGACAGCGATGAAAACCCTGGGAAATTCAATTGGGAACAGGAGGGTTTGTGTATGTATTTTATATTTTTTTGTAAAGAAAAGTGAGATGAAAAAAAAATTTTGCAATCAAATGGACGGCATTCATTTCACATTAAAGCAATATATTTTAAAAATGATAAACATTAATAATAAATAGCTAACTAATAAAGATAACTATGTAAATCTGAAAATGAATTCACATAAATTCGAAAGATCAAGGAAATTAGTTTAGAGACATATTCAAATATCTCTAATGCCTGAAACATTTATGGGATAGGTTTTATCGACTCGCTATGCTTAGTATATCATATTTTTTATGTATATCATATTTTATAGCATTAAGACATCCCACCAAAGTGCACTTAAGCTCAAACTGTAATAAACATAATAATTTATGACTCAATTTCTGCACTGAGAACGCACCAAATATATTTTTCGGCCTTTTGAGCAAGAGAAAAGCCCTAAAAAAAATCTGAAGCAAAATCGGTGCTGTCACGCCCACGTTTCATGCTCGGGGGTTTAATGGGACAGAATCTCTCTCTGGGACAGAATCTCGGGAAGGGAAGGACAAGACCGAGGCCTCTTTACGCCCAATTTGTCACACATTTCAACAGGTTACGAGATGGACGAATCGGAGGAGGGGTCTTTAGCCGGAGATGGAGGAGGAGAACCTCTGCATTATCAAAAACCGAGCGAAGAAGACGTTGACGATGACGATGGACGAAATGTGGCAGGAGGAGGCCCTTAACTCGGATCTCGAGTATATGGTATATGGGTCTGGGTAGGCGTTGTGGTGTGGAATTTTCGGGCATACCTGGCGGGCCTCATGAAGCGTGAGGAATTTCCCCGATGCCCCCTTCCTCTGCCTCCCTTAGTTCCTGATCGATTTCGTTGGTGCCGTTCCTTGTTGTCCTTTCTAAGTGAAAAATTATGCAAAAATGTTTCACTTTAATAGCGGAAATCATTTATAGAAGTTGTAATAAAGTCTCAGCATGCCCGCCGCCGCCTCTGGACCATCTGAACCATCGGTGGTCATGTTTTTTTTCGGTTGATGCGGACGAGTCCTCCTCCTCAGCCGTGTTGTTGTTGCCATGTTGCCCAGGGCTGGGTTTTGTGCTCGTTAAACGACCGCCAACGTAGCCAAATGCAAGATTGTTGCAACACTTTGTTACTGTGACAGTGGCTTCGGCTTGGCCAGGAGGAGGGGTGCTGGTACCCCTCCAAAGGAGCCTAAGTTAAGGCGACTTTAGTGAACGCTAATGACCTGACAAAAGCAATTCAAAGCGGTTCTCGTTGTCGCTGGTGCTGTTGTGGTGTGGCATTTGTTGACTTTTGGGTGCAAATAAACTGGGAGAGTTCATTAGGCACAAAAAGAGACATGAAACTACACTCTATTCCTTATTTGGGGCAATAAAAAATGTGTTTCCCCAATCGCGAAATGCGGTATGCAGGGTGTAAAGTTGTAAAAATTAAAAAAAAAAAACCAAAATTTTAGTTTTTACATTCAAAATGGATAACAATAAAAACACCTTTTTAATATTTTCATTACTTTCAGAAGTATGTGGATACCTTTTTAAAGTGTTCAAGAAATGGGATAATATTTATGTAGTGATATTTTGAACTGAGTATATATTTTTTTAACAAACATCTTCTGCAGGAGGAAAATTTTTTTATTAAAAGTTACATTTCAAATGTTTTACTTATTTAAATAAGAAACATTTTCGATGACTTTATTTCCAAGCAGCTGAAAGAAAATACAAAAGACTTAGGGCACGAACTTGTTGGCTCCCCCAGCAAAAAGTTGTCGAAAAAACTTAATCAAAAGCGAATAATCATAATCCAGCTCACACACAAAAACTGAAACACCGCCCATAAAAAGCTGCGACCAAGTACAATTATAAAACCATTAAGGCATCTAAATTAGCTCATTTGCTATGAAACCGGGCATCATAATCGTTAAAAAGTCAAGCAAAAAACTCGCAATCGCAGAAACGAATGATAATTGTGGTGGAAAAAAAATGGCGAGCAGTCGGGGGAAAATAAGAAAACACAACCAATAAAAGTAATAAAAGCGAACTGTTAAAAGTGCCGCCACGCAGACGCTGACCAATTGATAAGCGCTTTACGACAGCAGGCTGAATGCATTACGGTTTATGATTTTTTTACGCCCATTTGTTGGTCATTTTCCCGAGGATCGCAGCGAATTGAGAGCACAGCTACGATCGTAAAAATATGCCAGAGCGAAACATAATTGCCGGTGGTCAGTAGTCAGCAGTCAGTAGTTGCATTGTGCACTCAATAAAATTTGACTGTGGAAATTCCAAAGTCCCAACTATCTCATTAGAATTCCAAGGCAGTTGCACTGGAAATTAATTCAGGGGGTAACGTACCTTTTTTTGCGGTTTTCCTAGGCCTGTCACTCAAGTTGCTCTTGTCACGAGGCCTAACATTTCAATTAAGGCCCTGTATCTATGGCTTCTGGCCAACAATGGAAGCCTATTAAAAGACACGCACTATTGCCACATGAAAAGGGATCAAATCACATCGTATCGCATCTCAGGGAATGCGAATTTCCGCTTATGAAATTTGAAAAGGTGCCTTAATTGATTTCGCTTCGGATGCTTTTAATTACCGCTTCTTGTTTGCTTTTCGCAACTTTCTCTAGAAGGCGAGCCAATTAAATGATAACAAATTCGAAGGGAAGAGGCGGTTTTCAATTCCGATGCTGATGATAGGCAGGCGCCGCTGGCAAGTGAATGGCGCAATCAGAATCTCGGCAACCCAAAGCCGACACCAAAAGCAAACCAAACTCAAACCCAAGCCCAAAGTGGAAACAGAATTCTCACCGAAGTTGAGGCCACTGTGCGCCAAGTCTGGGTCTTTTTTGAAGGGGAAAAAGGGGCAAGATCTGGAGGCACAAATTTATGGCCACATTCAATTGTCAAGTTTATGTGACTGCGGCTGAGGATCGGCCAATATTTGCATAAGAGGCGTCCCTTGGTTCCCTAGAATTCCCTGGCATTTGAAAGTCTCATTGTCAGGGCTTTTGTTTGTTTTCTTTACTTTTTTTTTATTATTTCAAAACCGCTCTATAAATAAACACCATCTACCCTTCTTTTGTTTGCAGACTGAGAATCAGAAACATAATAAAAACCGAGATCAGAGAGCCACCTAATGATTCCTCGCTGGCACACAAATGACGAATTATGAGAACATTATAAATTTGCCATTAAACTTTAATGCAAATAATCACGCCAGTAATAATAATGAGAACAATGCCAAAATTGCCGTCGCTGGCGAGCAGCTGCTGAATAAGATGTCGCAGCGGGATTTCTCCGAGGTAAGTCGAAAGGCGAAAGGAAATCGAATTATTGTTCAATTATTGTTTTGTAACTTGCTTTATAACCAACTCACCTCAGTCCCTCCCCTTTCCACTGCCTTACCACAAAGAAAACATGTTTGCCGGCCGTGTATTTCCAGTTTGCAGTTCAAACACCATGACAATTATTTATGGCCTTCAAATATATAAAACTTAATCAGGCATTACGCCGCTCGGCTCTCCAAAATTTCAACAAAGAGATGATACTGAAGCATACAGACATATGAGAAAAAAAGCAGAGACAGAGTACAGGAAAAAATACAAAATAAAACAATCAGGGGCAATAATCAAAATGATGGCAAAATGATTTCAATGTTGATTAACTCAGCGGCAAGACTACAAAAGGGCTTAGCTACAAGGGCCAAATTAAACAAAAGCCCAGCCGAGCGGGGAGATAAAAATGCCAAAACGCAAAACCTCATGGATTGCGAATGGTACTGGGATTGGGAATGGGAATGGGAATCGGACTAACCCCCAGCTCCTGACCCTGACTTTTTGCCCGGCCCTTTCATCATATTCCGCGCTGTCATGTCAGGGGCAAGAACAAAAAAAGATCCAACAACTTGAGGAGCAGACGACAACGTCAACGATGTTGGATAAGTTTCAGTCGCTGTCTGCGCGACGTACCAGTCCAGAATTCGGAATCCTCGAACTCGAACTCGGAGTCGAGCATCCACAATTCAGACCCCTGCGGCCTGTCTCGCCGACTGACTGACTGACTGGCTGCCTTTCGAGTGTCCCTTTTTCTAGACAGACGATAGGAAGTGACCATTCGTATTCCCCTTCCAAGACCCAATCCCATTCCCATTCCCCCAGATTCTGCAATCAGAGAAGCGTGGCCAGGAATTTTGGGCAGCGAGGTGGGGGATACAGCAGCCAAATGAGTGCATAAATTCCAGACTAATGTCGATTCCTATTAAAGCCTAAGCAACAGAATATTTAAACTTGGCTTTAAAGGCGGTATGATGAGTCAAATAGGCCTTGAGTTTATTTAATTAGCATAGGTGGAGTAGCTTTTATGGCAGGTGGATTCTTTTATTATTTTTACATTTTGATTTTTATTTAGTTTTATAACAAGTTTCTTAAGGAAAATCTTTTTTTAAATAAATAATATAAAAAAAAATTTTAAATTTATGATTTATAAGAATTTCAAAGCTCCATAACATAATTAAAATTTAAATTGATACTAAAGTTCCTGGTGCTCATAAGATTTAGAACCTCAGCATTACAGAAAGGTTTTATTATGGAAACGTAGAAAATAACTAAAGGAACATAATACCGATCAAGCTCATGAGAAGCGCACAAAAGGAGGTGGCTAATAACATGAAGAGTTGAATGCCTGGAGTTAATTTCATAGAGGACTTAGACTTCCTGCCTACGCTGCAATGGGATAATCGGGGATTATCCGCGCAGCGTGTGCGATTTTTGGGGGAAGAGAAGAAGGAGGAGGAGGTGGAGGTGCAGGAGGACCTCGGCCCGCAGCTAATTATTTTATTACGCGTTAAATTGCAACAAAATTCTCGAGTTGAGCGCAAAACATGCCAGTGTGCGCCACGAGCAATCGTGAAATTGTTCGCATTCCAATGCGGCGGACTTTATCGATGCTCCAGCCTGAGGGGCTAACAAACACAAATGCACATATACGTATATGAACCGACTTGGCCAACACATACTAGCCCGTTTGGTTCCAGGCAGCCGCCCGAGTGCATCTATGGGTGCCACTTTTTGTCTTACTGAGCGCTGTATCTTTTTTTCTTTTTTTTTTTGCTGGGCGGACAGCCAAGCAACTGCGACCAGTTCTCGAATCGCAGGTTTTTCTCTGGCATTCCTGAATTCCAACGCCGACTTCCTTTCTCTACCCGCTTTTTCTCCCTTTCTCGTTGCATAGAATTCTTGTCCGTCTTTTACTATTTTCTAAAATGCTGCTGCTGTTGGCTTGCCGATGTTGCTCTTGGGCTGCTGTTGCTGTTGGCCATGTTGCTGCTGCAACTGCAACTGCTGCTGCCAATTTAGCTGGAATTGGCGAGGCGAGATAGCTGGCCTATCACTTTACATGACTTCTCTATGTGCCATTTGGGCGCCAATTCCTGAATTGACATACAGCACGGCGCAACAAAAACGGAGCGAAAGGGCAGCGAATGCTGGAAAAGATCCACTGAGATTCCCAACCCTCTGGAAAAGAAAGAAAGGCAGTTAATTAGGAGATACACATAAAGAGAAGTGCCTGTTACTAATCCGCCGATAAGCTGGTAAAGGAAAAAATGGCTAAAGAAGGCATTTAAAAATGGGAAGAGTTTATTATGGCGGTAAAAACTATTTAAAAGAAATTAAATCAATAACTTTAACTGTTTTTATATGCATTTTAGTGAGCAAGAAAAAGCATGTAAAATCGAAATGACTATGTAAATTTTTATTAAATACCTACACTTTTCGACCAGGTCAAATTTACCTGGCCGCATATTAAGTTAAACTAGATCTTACATAATGTAAATTCGATCTACGTTTCATATCGAATTTTTTGTTGGGTCTGGAAAATAAGAAAATGCTTTGATCTAAGAACCTTTCTTTGAGAAATAAAAAATCCCAACTACACTTAAAGTAAAGTCTGCCATCTGTCATCGCTGGATCACGTTATTCCTATTCAGCATTCCCACAGCTTGGGCTTATCCTAAGCCATCGACATTCCGGCTCAAGTTCCCCTTAACTCCGTCGGACCGACTGCTATTATTATTATTATTATTTTAGTCAGAGTGATAACATCTGCTAATGCCATTCCGTCTGGATTCCCAGAGCGGCGCTCCCTTCCGCCGGAGATCTTCGTTGGCCATTTGGAGGGCATGTTCCTCTGTGCGTGTTTATTTGACTTTGACCATTGGCAGCAGCCCCGCAATCTCGTCTGCAAGATCTACTCGGCTAGCACCGCCAACGCTCCGAAGTTGGGGAGTCCAGGTTGCTTTTGTTGCCCTGGCAGAGGGTATTTTAAATTTAAATAAGAGTTAGGAACACTAGAAATATTTTACTAACTATTTTTAATTGATAAATAATTTGATACGTCTAAAAACATCTCTATACAAAGTTTTATAGCGATTTGGTTTAAAAAATCTATTTTATTTCTTATAATCAGTGAGGGTATTTTTAAATTCGTTTCCCAAACTCAACCTATCTTTTTGTTTTTCTTCTGTTTTCGCTTTCTTTTTGTTATTTTTTTTGGTAACGCCCTCTTCATTTGGGGCTTATCGCTGGGGCCAAGTCCGTTGCCGGCTTTTATAAGCTGCATAAAACGAAAATTGCGTTCTGCATCTGTCAGATACTTTGTAGCTGGCTGATTTATTCGGAGCTGCGGCCAGAAGGCCAATCTAGCCACGGTATCCGAGGAGACTCACGCCCCGCACTTGCTGGCCACGTTTCTATCCTATCCCATCCCAAATCAAGGACTGGCCATTTCGGTGCTGGCCTCTAATGCATTTGCATACTCATTGCATTTAATTGCTTCAAAAAATATGTAAAAATGTCGTTGTCACGGTCTCGTCTCGTTTCGTTTCGTTTCGTTTCGAAAACGTCCCAGCGATGTGGCCGTGACCATGGTCCATGGACCTATGCCAAAAAAGGCTACCAGCTACAAACTACCAACTACCAGGCTACTGATTCACCACCAGTCGTGGGCTCAGCTCAGTTCTTGGGCCACGAATTCGTGGAATTGCTTCCGCATTTGATGGCCGGCCAACAGGATCGGGAGATCGGGAACTGGGAGCTCGGCAGCCGAGAGCTGCGAGATGTGAGCTGTGAACAGCAGTTGGCCGGGAAACGTGACTCGGTGGCCGCATACCTGTGTTCCAGGCTCCGAGGGCAGGCGACTTAGCCGCCAAGCTGGTGCGTCGGCATTTAACATAATTACAACCCAGTGACGACTGCACAGTGGGTCAAGCGGTCGCGGCAGGAGGTTCAGTTCCAGGAAAAGGTCCTGAGTCCATCCAATTAAGACAACCAGTCAAGGAGACTTTGAAATAATATCCTGCTGTTTTACTACAGATTTACAGATTACTACAAAAACTCAACAAAAAATTAAATTAATCCTTAACACATTCCTTACTCTGTTTGTTACATTAAAGGACCTTTCATATTTAATTTCAGATCCAAAGCATAAGAAAGTTAAAAGAAAATTGCATAATTTGTACAGAACAAGTTATTATTTCTATCAATATTGTAGACTAACTATGAATCTTAAACCACCAATCGAAAGGAGTATTTTTTGCATCTGACTGATACATATGTGACCCACTGTTCTTCCCAATAACAGCGGCAGATGTGCAATCATCCAGACTCTTTCCTCAATTCTGCAAATCCTCTCCTGCCACTCCCCTCTCCGCCTGCTCCTCCGCCTTTGTACAGTTGTGTTTATTGCTCTACTTAGGCCATCGCATTGTGGAATGCTCTTCATGTTAGTAATTTGGCCCTAATCAATGCTAACTCTACACAGGGAAAAACATAATCCAGAGTGATTCTTTTTTGGAGTATCAAATGTAATATAATGGCTAAATTGTATACATGAAATTAAAGCGAAAATCCGCAGTATTAAGACATTTGCAATTATGTGTCTCATAGAATTGGACTTATCTTAATGTTTTTTGCTAAAACATACACTCATTAAACCACGATACTACACAAAATTACTATATATCCCAGTAACCATTGTCCATGTCTTTGATATTTCACGTCAAAGCTGAAAATTAAAAATTACATATTTACAATTTCACTGCACTCAAAAAAAAACGATCTGAAACGTAGATTGATTTTACATTATTTAAGAACAATTTTAATTTGATATGCGGCCAGATAAGCTTAAACTGGTCGAAAAGAGTATTTCTTTCATGTAAAAACGATATGGGTTTTGCATGACCTGAAATTTACATGGCCATATCGATTTTACGGGAACATGATTCTTTTTGTGTGTATTCACAATTTCACTGGTTATCATGAAAAGAGCTAATAACAAGAGAGAACGCTATAGTCGGATTGTTGTCCCGACTATCTAATACCCGTCACTCAGCTAAAGGGAGTGCGAACGCTGTGTCGGGTTGGTGTCCCGACTAATAATCGTTACTCAGCTAAAGGGAGTGCGAGGGAGATAGATATATAATTTTTGATTGCGTATAACTTTTTAATGAATGGTCCGATTTGAAAAATGTCTTCTACATTTCGATAGGTATAAATATACACAACAAAATTGCATTTATACTTCTCGGAAATCTTTAAAGATGTGGGCGCAGGACCCATTTTAAAATCGTTAGTGGGCGATTGTGGGCGTTAGAGGGGGCGTGGCGCTCGGCTAAAATAAACTTGCGCTGCGTAGGAAGCCAAAGAATATGTGTGGGAAATCTCAACCTTCTAGCTTTTGTAGTTTCTGAGATCTCAGCGTTCATACAGACGGACAGACGGACAGACGGACAGACGGACATGGCTAGATCGACTCGGCTAGTGACCCTGATCAAGAATATATATACTTTATGGGGTCGGAAACGCTTCCTTCTAGCTGTTACATACTTTTGCACCAATCTAGTATACCCTTTTACTCTACGAGTAACGGGTATAAAAATAAATGTTTAAAGGAAACAATTTGAATCATTATACCCGTTACTCGTAGAGTAAAAGGGTATACTAGATTCGTGCAAAAGTATGTAACAGCTAGAAGGAAGCGTTTCCGACCCCATAAAGTATATATATTCTTGATCGGGGTCACTAGCCGAGTCGATCTAGCCATGTCCGTCTGTCCGTCTGTCCGTCTGTCCGTCTGTCCGTCTGTCCGTCTGTATGAACGCTGAGATCTCAGAAACTACAAAAGCTAGAAGGTTGAGATTTCCCCCACATATTCTTTGGCTTCCTACGCAGCGCAAGTTTATTTTAGCCGAGCGCCACGCCCCCTCTAACGCCCACAATCGCCCACTAACGATTTTAAAATGGGTCCTGCGCCCACATCTTTAAAGATTTCCGAAAAGTATAAATGCAATTTTGTTGTGTATATTTATACCTATCGAAATGTAGAAGACTTTTTTCAAATCGGACCATTCATTAAAAAGTTATACGCAATCAAAAATTATATATCTATCTCCCTCGCACTCCCTTTAGCTGAGTTACGATTATTAGTCGGGACACCAACCCGACACAGCGTTCGCACTCCCTTTAGCTGAGTGACGGGTATTAGATAGTCGGGACAACAACCCGACTATAGCGTTCTTTCTTGTTTTTATCATCTAATTTCGAATTAATGGGAACTTTTTAGGTATTTTTTTACTTCTTATATTATATTATTAATTTTTAATCCCAAATTTCTGTCTTTTGCGTTTCTCCCCAGAATGAGCCGGAATGCACGCCGGAGTTGCCCGCCGCGAACCGCGCGCTCTTCCTGGAGAAGGTGCGTCAGTCGAACGCCGCGTGCCAAAGCGGTGACTTCGCGACGGCAGTGCTGCTCTACACGGACGCCCTGCAGCTGGATCCGGGCAACCACATCCTGTACAGCAATCGATCGGCGGCGCTGCTGAAGCAGGGACAATTTGCGGCCGCCCTGCAGGATGCGACGCAGGCGAGGGACCTGTGTCCCAAGTGGCCGAAGGCGTACTTTCGCCAGGGCGTGGCACTGCAATGTCTAGGCCGCTATGGCGAGGCACTGGCCTCCTTTGCCGCCGGTTTGGCCCAGGAGCCGTCGAACAAGCAGCTGATGGGAGGTCTCGTAGAGGCCTCTTTAAAGAGTCCTTTGCGAAATGCCTTGGAACCCACTTTGCAGCAGTTGCGCACCATGCAGCTGCAGGAGTCGCCCTTTGTGGTCAGCTCGGTGGTGGGTCAGGAGCTCCTCCAGGCCTCCCAGTATCCGGCGGCGGTCTCCGTCCTGGAGGCTGCCCTCAGGATTGGCAGTTGCTCGTTGAAACTAAGGGGCTCCGTCTTCAGCGCTTTGAGTTCCGCCCACTGGGCCTTGAATCAATTGGATCAGGCGATTGGCTATATGCAACAGGATCTGGCGGTGGCTAAATCTTTGGGAGACACGGCTGGTGAATGTCGAGCACATGGTAATCTCGGCTCCGCCTACTTCAGCCAGGGAGCCCACAAGGAGGCGCTCACGGCGCATCGCTACCAATTGGTTTTGGCCATGAAATGCAAGGATACCCAGGCGGCGGCTGCGGCATTGACCTCGCTGGGTCACGTGTACACGGCTAGCGGGGATTACCCCAATGCTTTGGCCTCCCACAAACAGTGTGTGCAGCTGTTCAAGCAGCTGGGAGATCGTTTGCAGGAGGCCCGGGAGATTGGCAACGTGGGAGCGGTCTACCTTTCGCTGGGCGAGTGTGAAGCCGCCTTGGATTGCCATTCGCAGCACCTGCGTTTGGCCCGCAAGCTGCACGACCAGGTGGAGGAGGCCAGGGCGTATTCGAATCTGGGTTCTGCTCATCATCAGCGACGGCAGTTCACCCAGGCGGCGGCCTGTCACGAGCAGGTGCTCCGGATTGCCCAGTCACTGGGCGATCGGTCCATGGAGGCGGCCGCCTATGCGGGATTGGGTCATGCGGCGCGCTGTGCCGGCGATGCGAGTGCCTCCAAGCGATTCCACGAGCGTCAGCTGGCCATGGCCCTCGCGGCGAGGGATAAACTGGGCGAGGGCAGGGCGTGCTCGAATCTGGGTATAGTATACCAGATGCTGGGCTCCCATGATGCGGCTTTGAAGCTCCACCAGGCGCACCTGGGCATTGCCCGCTCCCTGGGCGATCGGACTGGGATGGGAAAGGCCTATGGCAACATGGCCAGGATGGCGCACATGGCGGGATCCTACGAGGCGGCGGTGAAGTACCACAAACAGGAGCTGGCCATCAATCAGGCGGTGAACGATCGCAGTGCCGAGGCGGCCACGCACGGCAATCTGGCGGTGGCCTATCAGGCGCTGGGTGCCCATGATGCAGCCCTCACCCACTATCGGGCCCATTTGGCCACCGCCCGTTCGCTGAAGGACACCGCCGGCGAGGCCTGTGCCCTGCTCAACCTGGGCAACTGCCTCAGTGGGAGGCAGGAGTACGAGGAGGCGGTGCCGCACTACGAGAGCTACCTGATGCTCGCCCAGGAATTGGGTGACGTGGCCGCCGAGGGCAAGGCGTGTCATCTGCTCGGCTATGCGCATTTCTCGCTGGGGAATTACCGGGCTGCTGTGAGGTACTACGACCAGGATCTGGCCCTGGCCAAGGATGCCCAGCATAGACCCAACATGGGCCGGGCCTACTGCAATCTGGGTCTGGCCCATCTCGCCCTGGGACACACTGCCGCCGCCCTGGAGTGCCAGCAGCTCTTTCTGGCGGTGGCCCATGCCACCAACCAGCTGCCGGCCAAGTTCAGGGCTCTGGGGAACATCGGTGACATTCTCATACGAACGGGATCACA
This sequence comes from Drosophila takahashii, assembly GCF_030179915.1. Classification (NCBI taxonomy): domain Eukaryota; kingdom Metazoa; phylum Arthropoda; class Insecta; order Diptera; family Drosophilidae; genus Drosophila; species Drosophila takahashii. The sequence continues at coordinate 12,128,589 of NC_091680.1, forward strand.
TGAGGTATGTACTAAAGGATATTCCATATTTCAGTTTTCATAATTAAAATTTTGTAATGAAAAAATAATCGTACTTTTTATATACCCTTGCAAGAGGTATTATTATTTATAGTTCCTTAAATATCGGAAGAGAATATTCTGTAGTTGCAATTTGTAATATATCCAATATCTTAAAATATTTTGCATATCATATTTTATAAGTATTTATATTATTGGGCATCCTAAAACTTTGAATTCCGTAGATAGCTTTAATTCTCTCCAATATCTTAAAATTTATGTATTTATTTATTGATATTTATATTATTTTGCATTTTAAAACTTTGAATTCCATAGACAGCTTTAATTCTCATAGTTCCAATATGTAATAAATCCAATATCTTTAAATATTCGCATATCATATTTTATAAGTATTTATATTATTTTGCATCCTAAAACTTTGAATTCCATAGATAGCTTAAATTCTCATAGTTCCAATATGTAATATATCCAATATCTTAAAATATTTCTCATATCATATTTTATAAGTATTTATTTTATTTCGCATCCTAAAACTTTGAATTCCATAGAGAGCTTTAATTCTCATCATATCTGTGTATCTCTTATTTTATTGGTTAGTGTAAAGCTGTAAGAAAAGACTACTTTGTAATGTTCTTTCATTCAAAATATTTGTGATCGTGTTAAAGATTAATCCATTAAATGTCTAAAATTACATTACATGAGTGATATGAACCAAATCGCAGACTTTCACACTCGATTAAGGCATATAATCGTTTTTTTCATACCGAGAACGAAACAGAATCCTCTTAAAGTCTTTTAAAAGACCATAATCCTTATTAAATATCTTTGTTCTTCAATTTTTTTTATATTATCCAGGAGGCCATCAAGCTGTATCAACGTCAACTAGCCCTAGCCAGAGCTGCAGGAGATCGCTCGATGGAGGCGGCTGCCTGTGGAGCCCTGGGATTGGCCCACCGATTGATGCGACGCTGGGACAAGGCGTTGGGTCATCACACCCAGGAGTTAACGCTGCGCCAGGAGCTGGGCGACTTGTCGGGCGAATGTCGTGCCCACGGTCACTTAGGCGCCGTTCACATGGCCCTGTGCAGCTGGACAAATGCAGTGAAGTGCTATCAGGAGCAATTGGAGCGGGCTCAGGAGCAACGGGATGCTGCAGTGGAGGCCCAGGCGCATGGCAATCTGGGGATTGCCCGTCTAAATATGGCCCACTATGAGGCGGCCATTGGTTGCCTGGAGGCCCAGTTGGGCACCCTGGAGCGTGTGTCCTTGCCATCCACCCAAGCGGATCGTGCTCGAGCCCTGGGACATTTGGGAGATTGCTACGCCGCCCTGGGAGATTACGAGGAGGCGCTCAAGTGCCACGAACGGCAGCTTCAGCTGGCCTTAGGATTGACTAGCCATCGGGATCAGGAGCGCGCCTATCGAGGATTGGGTCAGGCGAGGAGAGCACTGGGACAGCTGCCGGCTGCCTTGGTTTGCCTCGAGAAGCGTCTGGTGGTGGCCCACGAGCTGCACAGTCCCGAGATCAAGGCCCTGGCCTACGGAGACCTGGGACACGTCCATGCTGCTCTGGGAAACCATTCGCAGGCGCTGAACTGCCTGGAACATCAACGTGAACTGGCCCAGGGCCTGCAGGATCGAGCCCTGGAATCGGACGCCATGTGCGCCCTCGGCCAGGTGCAACAGCGAATGGGTCAGCACGCGGAGGCACTGGAGCTGCACCGGCAGGATCTGGAGATCTGCACCGAACTCGCTGCTCCCGCCCTGCAGGCCAGGGCCTTGAGCAACCTGGGATCCGTCCACGAATCGCTGGGTCAGCAGGCCGAGGCCCTCAAGTGCTACGAACGGCAATTGGAGTTGAGTGCAGATCGATTGGCCAAGGCGATGGCCTGCTTGGCCCTGGGAAGGGTGCACCATCAGCTGGAGCAGCACGGTCAGGCGGTGGACTATCTGCGGCAGGGATTGGCCAGTGCTCAGTCCATGGGAAAGTCGGAGGAGGAGGCCAAGATAAGACATCAACTAGGTGAGTTATTTTTGCAAATATTTGCAAAGTCGAATAATTTCCTTAAAATCTAGAAAATTCTTTCTTGAATTTTCTACATCTAGAAAGGTTTTCTATATTCAAAGGCAAATTTTCTAAAAACAAGAAATTGTTTTTCTATTTTGAAAGGTAGGCCGATTTAATGGCGAGATTTTTTAAAATTTAGAAATAAGTTTTTATGAGTGAACTGATCGAATGGGGAGTCTATAATAACTTTTTTTTTTGACTGTCAAATTATTCTGTTATTTTTAATATTTGTTGAGCATTTAATTACCTATGCTTTAAGCATTTTACCAAATATATTTAATCCCGTTATTAATTTTTTATCGAGTTTTGAAAAAAGTGGTCAAAAACTTTTTTGTGAAAAATCTGGCTTAAGCCTGGCTTCTAATGTTTTACCCAAAAGTTTTGTTACTAAAAACGACTCGAAAAAAAAATAAGAAACATTTTTTAGTGAAAAAGGTTTGAGAAATAAGGGTTTCCCAACCTACAGACCTCTCCCTACCTAAACACAATCCATGTATAACCTGTTTTCCAAATCCTCCTTTGCAGGTCTTGCTCTACGCTCCTCTGGCGACGCCGAAGGAGCCCACCTCCAACTGGAAACGGCCGCCCAGCTGCTGGAATCCGTGCGCCATGAACAGCGCAGTCCGGAGACGCGACTGGCACTCTACGATCTGCAGACGAGCTGCTACCATCTGCTGCAACTCATCCTGGTGGCGCTGAATCGCAACGAGGATGCTCTGGTGGCCGCCGAGCGGTGCAAGGCTCGCGGAGGAGCCGACAACGTGAGCGGGGAGAGCTCCAAGGTGCCGCTGGCCAACAGCGAGGTCATCCAGGAGACGGTGAATCGCGGCAGGAAGCCCGTTCTCTACTACAGCTTGGCGGGGGAGCAACTATTCGCCTGGCTGCTGCAGCCACAAACTGGAATCGTGCGGTTCCATGCGGCCAAGATAGATGCCCACAGTTTGCAGCTCCCGTTGTCCCTCAGCGAGGAGGAGGAGGAGGAGGAGGAACTCGAAATGGAGAGAGAACTGGGACTGGGAGAAGATCAAGGTAGTTCCATGCAGTCCAGTGGATTACTAGAACGCTATGTCGGCCTGGTGAGGGACAATCTGGGCGTGAACTCCCAGAGTCTCCTGCACGAAGGCGACGGCAGTGGTTGGCGTGCCAGCACGGAGCAGCTGCTGGAGGATCTGCCTGGAGCCGGGGGATCCGGCGGAGGTGGCTTCCTGCGCATGGTGAGCCGCAATCAACTACTGAACTCCTCGAACTACTCCCTGAGTTCGTTATTCTCTGTGGGATCGGTTGGTGGCTCAGTGGCCAGTCTGCAGGGCTCTTCAAGATCCCTGGGAAGCCGCAGTTCCCGGAGAGCACCGGCCCTGCCTGCATGGCGAGGACCCTCCTGCCTGCACACCCTGTACAATCTGCTGTTGGCTCCATTCGATGATCTGCTGCCCGCTGGAGGAGCAAGTGCCAGTCGACAAGGGAGAAGGGAACTCATCCTGGTGCTCGATAGCTCGCTCTATTTAGTACCCTTTGCCATTTTGCGGGCTGCCCGAGAGGATGGCGAATATCTGTCCGAGAGATGTGCCATCCTGACCGCTCCCTCGCTGCAATCGCTTCGTGGTCGTCCGAGGACCCGAAGAGATCGGGCTCGTCCGCCCAAGGCTCTGGTGGTGGGAGCACCACGCATTCCCTGCTCCCTCGCGGAACGCTGGGGTTGGGCTGGAGCGGAATCACCGGCTGCCCTTCAGGAGGCCGCCATGGTGGCGGATATGCTGCAGGCCACCGCTCTGGCCGGTTCCAATGCCACCAAGGAGTCCGTTTTGGCCGAGCTGCCGTCCGCCGACTGCATTCACTTTGCGGCCAATCTTAGCTGGCAATCGGGAGCCGTGGTCCTGAGTCCCGGCGATGTGGTCACTGCCGAGCAGCAGCAGCAGAAGGAACCACACGAACCGCAAATGGCCGACTTCACTTTGGCAGCCGCCGAGTTGCGTCAGCTGCGTTTGAGTGCCCGTCTGGTGGTGCTGAGCTCGTATCACTCGGTGGAACCCATCACCGGATCCGGAGTGGCCCAACTGGCGGGTGGCTGGCTCCTGGCCGGAGCTGGAGCTGTGCTCATCTCCCTGTGGCCGGTTCCCGAAACGGCGGCCAAGATCCTGTTGCGCGCCTTCTACTCCGCCTTGCTGCAGGGTGCCCGAGCAGCCGGGTAAGTTATCTTTTTTATAATTCTTTTTTTTAAACGTATAATATTGTTCAGAGAAACCATCTTGAGATATTTTTTCAACAAATATTTGCAACCACAATTTTAACTAAATTAAACTAAATTATTTATAATTTTCCTGCACTACAACAAAAATTCTCACAAAGATATCACTTGTAAGTTTTATTTGTATAAATCAATAGTAAACATGTGTTTTATTATTAAACTCAGGACTATATAGTTACTGATAACTTAAAAGTTTTATTTGACATTTTTTAAAAATCCTTATTTTTCTTTAATAAATAAATCAGTTTTTTAGCCGAAATAGTGCCCGAATACGGTATATCAAGTCTCTTTGAGATAGTAATTAAATGTCAATCAGTTGACATTCTAAACTGAAAATTTTATTTTTTGTAATTTTTTCCAAAAAATTATGATGTCAAACCACGAAATTCCGGGAAAGTGGTGGTTATCTTTAGCTTATGTTATTAGCTGCTCAAAACGGTTGTTTTTTCAGATATTGGCCTTGATTTAAAGAAATTAGGGTTAAAAAACCGCTATAAAATGGTATTTTTAAGATTTTTTTAATACGTAATTCCGAGTTCAAAAGTTAAAAGTTTTATTTGACATTTTTTTAAAAATCCTTATTTTTCTTTAATAAATAAATCAGTTTTTTAGCCGAAATAGTGCCCGAATACGGTATATCAAGTCTCTTTGAGATAGTAATTAAATTCCCAATCAGTTGACATTCTAAACTGAAAATTTTATTTTTTGTAATTTTTTCCAAAAAATTATGATGTCAAACCACGAAATTCCGGGAAAGTGGTGGTTATCTTTAGCTTATGTTATGTTGTTTTTTCAGATATTGGCCTTGATTTAAAGAAATTAGGGTTAAAAAACCGCTATAAAATGGTATTTTTAAGATTTTTTTAATACGTAATTCCGAGTTCTTATATCTCAAGAAGAGTTCTTTTTTTTCTTTTTCTTTTGCTTACTTCAAATGTTAATATTTATTAATGACTATTAATTATCTCTTTCAGCGCCCTGGCGGAAGCCATGCAAACAGTGCAGCACACCAAGCACTTTGCCCATCCGGCCAACTGGGCTGGCTTCCTTCTGGTGGGCAGCAATATCAGGCTATCGAACAAGGTGGCCCTGGGTCATGCCCTTTGCGAACTCCTCCGGACCCCGGAGCGTTGTCGCGATGCGCTGCGCGTCTGCCTGCACCTAGTGGAGAAGAGTCTGCAGCGGATCCATCGTGGCCAGAAGAACGCCATGTACACCACCCAGCAGAGCATTGAGAATAAGGCAGGTCCCGTGGGTGGCTGGAAGGATCTGCTGATGGCAGTGGGCTTTCGTTTCGAACCAGCCGCCAATGGGATTCCGTCCAGCGTATTCTTTCCTCAAGCGGATCCCGAGGAGCGACTCTCCCAGTGCTCGGCCAGTCTCCAAGCACTTCTCGCCCTGACTCCGGCCACGCTGCAGGCTTTGGCCAAATTGGTCCATGTAAATAGTGCCGAATATGCGGGCGACGTGATTGCCGTGATGCGGAATATCCTCGCCCAGTTCCCGGCCTCCAATCCTCCAGCCGCCAGTTCCTCGGGTTCCATCAAATCGGATGTGATCGCCGAATCCTGCTTCATTGAGATGCCGCTGAGTGTGAGACTCTGGCGGGTGGCTGGTTGCCATGAACTCCTCGCATCGGTGGGCTTCGATCTGACCGAGGTGGGTGCCGACCAGGTGATCCTGCGCACGGGCAAGCAGGCCAATCGACGTCACTGCCAGTTCGTGCTGCAGGCACTCCTCGCTTTGTTTGGTAAGTGGAATCACTTTTTATACCCGTTACTCGTAGAGTAAAAGGGTATTTTGTATTCGTGCAAAAGTATGTAACAGCTAGAAGAAAGCGTTTCCGACCCTATAAAGTATATATATAGATATTGATCTTGATCAGGGTCACTAGCCGAGTCGATCTAGCCATGACCGTCTGTCCGTCTGTCTGTCCGTCTGTCTGTCTGTCTGTCTGTATAAACGCTGAGATCCCGGAAACTACAAAAGCTAGAAAGTTGGGATTACCCACACACGATTTTAAAATGTGTCTGGCGGCCACATCTTTTAATATTTTAAAAATGTATAAATGCAATTTTATAGTGTTTATTAATACCTATCGAAATGTAGAAGACATTATTCAAATCGGACCATTTATTAAAAAGTTATGCGCAATCAAAGTTTTTTATCTCTATCTCTCGCACTGCTAGATGCTATAGAGTTCTCTCTTGTTTAATGTTCGATATATCCCTAATGTTCTCTGTTTACCCACTCTAGATACCCGTGAGGCCCTCAAAAGTCTCGGTTCGATGGATCCGATGGACTCTGACCAAAGCAGCAGCTGCGAGTCTCTGGCCGAACCGGAAATGGATGCCCCTCCTGTGCCGCCTGCGGCCAGCAGTACTCCCTCCGTGAACGGGGCCACTAAGGCTCCACTTCCGCTGCATCCGCGCAGTGCCTTCATCTCGTATGTCCGACGTCGTGGAGAACCGGATGGCGGAAGAACAGAAGCCATCGGAGGTGGTATAGGAAATGGCACATTAGATTCCAGTCTGGCCAACACCACCGATAGCGAGCACTCCTTGTCCGATGGCTATGCCACGCAACCGGGCTTTGCTCGCCTCGGCTATGCCAGCATGCGTGCTCCGGTGAGGGTTTCCCGCCCCGGAGGCGGTGGCGAGAGCGATGCCGCCTTCACGCCCAGTCCACCGGTGACCGATCCCAGTTTGTCCCTGGCCCTCGCCCACCAAACGCGCATTAGAAGTCTGTATTCCCAGACCAGCTCGGCAGCATCTGCTCCTCCAGCATCAACAACGTTGAGTAGAAGACCAGATAGTTCCAGTTCGGCCAGCAGCACTACGGATTGGGAGGGATCCGGACATGCCACAGTGCTGAGACGCAGTGCAGCAATGCCTCAACAGCCGCCACCACTGCCACCGCCACGCCCACCAACCTATCATAACTTAGGCGTGGGCGCTGGAGGACGCAGCAAGCCCAAGATCAAGCTGGGCAGTGCTCAGAGCTCTCTGGCGGCACGGGTTAACAAGGAACATGCCCTCTTCATGGACAGACTGAGTGTAAGGACGGAGCTAAGTGCTCCCGGAGGAGGTAACACCATGAACGGCGGAACTGCAGCAAGGAAGCCTCTCGCCCTGCCCGAGGAGGAGGAGGTCTCCAATGTAGTCTTCAGCCCATCCAGCTTGTACTTTTCACAATCGGACACCGATTTGCTCAGCGAAGCCAAGCAGGAGGAGGCTCCACCGGCTGTAAAGTCGAATGGAAAGAGCCTGCAGGACAGCATGATGCGTCACATGAACCGCGAACTGACACCCAGCCTTACGGAGATGTATCACGAGCGAAATCTGAACCTTGGCATGGCTCCACCGCTGTCCAAGCTGCTCTTGAGTCCCAACTACGAGGAGCAGGAGGTGGTTTCCATGGCAGACAGCTGTTCCCAATCTAGCGCTGGCTTGAAAACTCTGGTGGATGCTGTTAGTGAGTTGGAGCTAAGTGGCAGCTCCTCGGGAGCCACCATGCCCACGGTGGTGGGTGGAGGAGGAGGAGGAAGCGAGGTGGAGGTAACCTCGGCAACCGTCGTAGAAGCCACCTGCCCCATTTGCGGTGATCCCGCCGACGTCATCTGCCGCTGCAAGGCGGCCACCATTCAGAAGAAGAGCATCCTCAAGCCTTGGCTAAGCAATGTCCCCGATAGCAGCTTGGTGCAGGCCAGCGAACTGACGACAGCGGATATTTTGGAGCGACGACTGGAGATTCACACCACGTCCACCTCAGCAGCCCCGTACTCCGTGGATCTTTGTCGACGTGACGAGGGCGACGGACGATCTGTGGCGGATTCCCAGTGCAGCAGCAACTACAAACGAATTCTGGCCAGCGCCACCGGAGGAGCGGTTAGCCTGGTGGGGATTGGAAAGGGGAGCGAGGTGGAACAGCAAAGTGCTACCTCGGGGGCAACCTGCTCATCTGCCCGACTTGTCTAGACCTACGCGATCCCTAGTTCCATTAATTTATTATTGCATGTATTTATTACTTTCATAGTCCTTAAAAAAACTGATTTTACTTATAACTCATCTACATAGACAAGCCACTGATTAAAATGTATTCAATTATTTAAGTAAACCTTTAATAATATCCCCCTAAGATAATAGATTTTATAGAATATGACTTAGCAAAAATAAACTGTTAAATTGAATATTGAAACAAAAAATTGTGTTTTACTTCTCTATACTTTAAATCAGAACTCTTGCCCTAAATAGAATTCCGTTCGGACCACTTTTGAAAACCTTTTATAGAAGTTCTTATACCACCGTGTGTTAAAGCAGAGAAATTATTCTGGGATTTGGTAACTAATGTAACTAATTTTATTTTGTTTTACTTAGTTTTTACAGGTTTTAATAATTTATTTTTTCCGTATGATCTGTTTTTTTTTTTGTTTTATAATTTATTTAGTAATATAGCTGCAATAATATAGCTGCATTTGTTTGTTTTTTGTTTTGTATATATATAAATATGTATGGATCTTCACTTTACAATTCTTAAATGTTAACTACGCGAATCTTTTTTATTTCTGTTTTGTTTTTCTTGTCGTTTGTGTGCCATTGAATATGCTTGCAAGACTCCTACAATAAACTTTCATAATTTGTGTATATAGCTACAATATATTTATATCAATGTGTATATTCAAAATGTGAAATAAAAAAATGTATTTAAAAATATGTTTCCTTTGTTTTTCTCTTTTTGCGCCAATCAATCATCCCACTGTTGCGGTTTGTTGGCCTTATCATTTAAACCTTTTTAAATATTTTGTGTATTTAATGCATTTTTTTGCGTATAATAGTTGTATAAATTACTAATATAAATTAAGCACTCGAAATTACAGCTGCTTCAAATGCTGGCATGACACACTTATAAATCGCTGTGCTGTGCTTTTGGGTTTGAGAGCAGCATCAAATTATTCACATATAATACCCATATCATTATTTCGTTATTTTTTATGCACTTTTTACAAACTTTTATCTCCCGCCCCTATAATACTCTAGTCATAGCAAAATAATAAATAATGAGTAGCAGTTAGTTGGTAGGCAAAGCTGCTTGCTAGGCTAACACAAACGGGACTACAAAAAGCGAAATCTAGGCATTGGCGTGATTCGTTTTCCATTTTATTTTAGCTAAAAAGTCGAAAGCAGCAAGCATATATGTATAAACCGTACATTAAATAGTTCAATTGTGGTTGGAAGTACATTTAAATTAAATTAGGCGTATCTATTGGTTAGAGTGTCAAAATGTGTTGTAAAACGAAAGTCTATCTCCAAATCCATTTGTACAGTACACTCGAATAAATGAACGCTCCATCCGGTGTCTATCCTTAATCGTTTTACTATACTAATTTATGTACCTTGCCTCCTGCAGCAAGTGCGGTTGAGTTTGTGTTTTGGTTTTGCTTAGTTATTATCGTGTCAAAATCAATTGATTTGTGGAGCTTACTAGATAGTTCTTGTCGAAGTGCAGCACATAGATAAGCTGTTTGAAAACCTCAATAAAAATTTGTGTGCCGAGTTCGTTTTTGTTCCATTGCCTTAATAAGTCTAAACCGTATTAACATGCTCCGTATCTTAGGTTTAAGAATTTAACACTATACACTATGAAGAGGATACTTAAGATATTGCGACCATCGTGTCCTGTTTTGTTTAGTTTAGTTTTGTAGTTGGTTTCTGCTTTTTGATTCTGGATGCCTTGGTCAGTAAGTGTCTGGTGTGAAGTGTGGTGTGATCCACTCCCGATTAACGCAGCTGATTCCTGTTTATCAAAGTATCTCATTAGTATATGTATAGCAAAATCTCGAGATAAACATTCACTAGATGATTGTAAGCATAAGGATGAGCCAAGTGTGTAAATCAAAAATTGCTTACTAACTTTTTACATAAAAACTTGACAAGGCGTTGCGCAACTTAGAGTCGCTGGGATTTCTGGTTTCTGGATTCTTGAGCCATACGCTGACGTCGTCTCTGCTGATGATGATCTTGATGTTTTTTCTTATATGATGAGTATGTGGGGATTGTGTGTGTGTGGAGTGGAAAACAAAATGTAAACGCTTGAACACAAAAATCACACAAAGCAGTTCCTCACGGCCGCGGCCCGAGTATTGTCTTTGTTCAGTTGCTTGCTCTCTACAATTGCTGTCTGTCCACTTATCTGGGCCGTTGTCTGTGGGAATGAGAGAGAGCGGGCGATGATCAAACGGAAACGGAAACATAAATGCAACATAAACGGTGATAAACTATATCATAATGGGGTGGATGAGCCTAGCTTTAAATTTGGATACACTTGTCGGATATCTTGGATTCACACAGATCATATCAACCCATTATCAGGTATCATCTGGTTTATTTATGGCCAAGAAAACTCACCTAAAGTACTGATCGTGCAGGGACTGTCGCTGGAACTCGGCGGCCTGTAAATACTGTATATATGTAATTAATGAGTTAGGAGGTGGGTTGGGGCATTGGGAAACCTGTAGTTGGTCGGCATAGGACATGCGCAGCAGGACATCCGAGTGCGGCTCCCTAGGTATAAGCATATTTGGCCGCGGATACTGGCCAACATTCGCTGAAAAGTAAAGGGAGGGAAGATAAAGGTGGATCAGTTATTTTCATGTCCTGCTGGGGGCTATAAAACTTGGCGAAAACCTCGAGGGCTATACAAACTCACGTGGCAGTTGGAAACCGGCCTCCGGTGGTTGCGGCTGTGGATGCAAAGGCAAATGTAAATGAGTATGAGAGTGTGCATGATATTCTCTCGTCAATCGTATCTGAAAATTATCGAATATCGTAGAAAGTTTCAAAAGAGCCAGTGCTGCGTGGGCGTGGGCGCCAATAGAAGATTAACAGAGTTTTATGTAACGATGCGTAATGCGGGTTAGATGGCGACAAATGTCGATTTGATTTTGATTTTGATTTTTGGTTTGGTTTGGTTAGGTGCCCCATTGAGAGGTCAAAAGCATGGCATGGCAAACAAATGGTTAGCACAGAACATGAACAGCATGACGGGAGACGTGCTTGGGTTTTGGACTGGTTAACAGGTGAGCTGACAAGTGGACATAGTAGTGATTGGTTCGGTTTTGCGGTTCGATCGCTTGACGTTCCAAATACGATTGATTTTGTGAATATGAGTCGAGTGGAGTAAAAAAGAAGTGTAGCCTACCATACGCACCATGTGCTCGCCCGGGTCCAACCCCACATGGTGCGGAGGTGGAATTCCCAGACGCTCCCTCTCCATCTGCGATATCGCGGGATTCGCATACAGGGGGAACTGCGAGGGGTGGATGCCGCTGTGGGGATGGTTGGAAAGAGATCTACGAAATTAGTTCCGTGTCATAATATATATAATGCTTTAACCCACCGTCGATAGTACTCCATCCAGTGCGGATCTAGTCGGGATTGACTCGCCGCAGCAGCTTGTGCGTTCTTGATCTCTTCCAGTTCCCTGCAAATATTTAAGTATTTAGTACGATTACAGGGATTAAAAGCTAGTCGGCTTTTAGCATCGATGTGTTTTGGTTAGGGAGTCATGACTTGGAGTGGGGAAAATTGCAAATGATAAATAGCTCAAGCAGAAATTTTGACGTGCGCATAATATACCGAATTCTTGAAAAGCGGGCGGGTTTTAAGGCAGGGGAGATGTCGATATCCGAATGGATAGGTTTTAATTGATGATTTTGTTAGTGCGTTTCAGAATCTCTTATTAAGTTAGTGAATGCATTTTTTCTTTAAGTTTTAATTGTATCATTGAAGAGTAATAAAATAGGTAAAAAAATCGAAGAACTTCCTTAAAATCTAGAAAATTCTTTCTTGAATTTTCTTCATCTAGAAAGGTTTTCTATATTCAAAGGCAAATTTTCCAATAACAAGAAATTTTGTTTCTATTTTCAAAGGTAGGCCGATTCAATGGCGAGCTTTCTAAAAATTTAGAAATTAATTTTTATAAGTGTAATTCATAATTAATAACAAAATTATTAAATTAAATTTTACATTAATTTAAAGCTCCCGAAACGCACTGTAAACATATGAGTACAGGAAAATGTGAGGGTGATGGTGAATATTGAGATTTTGCGAGGTGTGAATGGAATTTATGAGGCGTGAAAGGGTTAATGTGTTGGGATATGTGATATGGCTTTCGCATTGAAGTAAGGGCTATTGGCAGGCTTTGGTACTGTACCTCTCTCTGTACATGGGGCCCATTGGATGATGATATGGCACCATCTGCTCAACAGGACTGAAATTGAATCGAATGGAAATAATTACAATCAAAGAACGCGACTTAGTGGACTTGAGAAACGACGGAAGGTAAGTGAACTGAATCCTAAACACCAGACGAAAGACTTCGGGGGGGAACGTGATTCTTCCATCCAGCGAAACTCACCTGAAGGCGACGTGGGGACGAGCGTACTCCGACAGTTGGCGCAGTGCTGGCGTATCCGCATACGGCGGCTTCAGCTCCGCCTTCATCTTGGCCTGCTGCGCCGCCTGTTGAGCGGCTGCTGCCTGCTGTTGTTGCTGCTGCTGTTGCTGTTGTTGCTGCTGCTGTGAAGGATTGGATTGGATTAGATTTGGACTACATGTAGGTGCCATGTTAACTCACCTGACGCCGCTCTCGCTCCTTTTCGGCCAGCTTGCGGTCGCGCTCTTCGCGCTTGCGAGCCAACTTTGAGTCGGCCACCGGCTTGAAGATCAAATCCGTTCTCGTGCATGAGTTGTAATCCCCACGATCGATGTGGCGCACAAATCTGTGGGTTAAACCGATGAAATTAATAATAATAAAACAACTTATGGGCATTATATCATTTACATGGCAGACTGAGAGCGATGGCACTCGGTGTCGTCCGGTTTCGCTTCGGGACTGGGACCACGTGGTATGTTGTGCGTGGGACTGGGAATCTCTGGCTCCGGATCCGGCTCAATATCAATGGGCACTATAAAAAAAAATAATATTATTAAATTAAATTCCATTTTGAGAGGGAATATCCTACATGGCTCCGTGGGATGATGTCCGCCGCCCATTCCCGCCGAATTGGCCGAGTGTGCGTGCGCTCGCAGGGCGTCCATGTGCGACGTGGGCTTCAGACCGTGAGGCTGACCATCTTGCGGCGCGAAGGGCGATCCATGCGGCGGTCCCTGTGGATATCCCGGCATATGGCTGCCGGGGTAGGCACCAGGCGGCAGTCCCGTCGGTGTTCCCGGTCCACCCATTCCGGGAGGCATCCCACCGCCCGGACCCTGCGGCGTCTTTGGCGTCGGCGGCTTGTTCGGTGGCATTCCGCCGGGCGGCTGTTGCTGCGGCGCCTTGTGCTGCTGGGCGGCCGCTGCTGCAGCCGCCTGGTGTTGCTTCTCAGCAGCTGCAGCTGCTGCTGCGGCCGCCGCTGCATTCTGCTCATCCTGACGCATCTGCTGCGGCGGCGGACCTTGCAATCCGGCATGGTGAGCGGCCATCACGGCAGCGGGGTCAAGTTGTCCCGGCTGTGGCGGCGGCTTCATGTAGGCCGGAAAACCAGGACCATAGGGCGCATATCCATATGGCGAATTGAAGGGATGGTGATGCGGCGAGTAGAAGACCGAGGGATGCAGCAGCGGGTGCGGATACGGCGACTGCCCGGGATGCACTCCAATCTGCGGAATTCCCCCGCCAGGTGCAATCAGCGGCAACGGCAGCGGCATCTGAGGATGGCGGATGACCGGCGGCGAGGCTCCTGGCCGCAAATGCGGCGGCGGAGATGTTCCCAAACCCCGCTGACCCGGTTGAGGAGCGTACATCTTGCTCAGCGGACTGGCCATCAGCGAGGCCTGCGACACCGGCGGTGGCGTCATGTGCGGCGACTGCTGACGCATCAGCGCATGCCGATCCCTTTCCGCCACAGCGGCTGCCGCGGCGGAGAGCGCAGAGGACGAGGGATGATGGCTGAGCGGCGACTGTGGCACCGGATGCAGCGGGCTCTGGCGACTCAGGCTGCTAACGCTGGACGCCGGCGAGGCCGCTCGATGGGCAGCTGCCGCTGCAGCCGCCGCCGCCGCTGCCGAGGAGTTGGCCAGTCCAACGCTGCCGGGTCCTGAGGAGCTTGGTCCTCCTCCTCCTCCACCGCTCGAGATCTGTACGCTGGGACTGGCGCGACTGAAGGCAGACGATGGCACCGTGCTGGTGGTCAGCGACATGCTGCTGGAGGTCATGCTGGCCACCGAATGCGGCGTCAGCGGGGCCGCGGAGGCGTGCGAGGCGTGTGGCAGGTGAGAGGGCGGGGTGCGGCGACTGAGAGCGGACTCGGGAATACCTCCCAGGCCACCGGGTCCGGCTAGCAAGGCGATGGGTCCACCGCCCGGTCCCAGGCCTGCTATCGAATGCGAGAGCAGATGGTGTCCCGGATGGGCGAGCGCTGCGTGGGCCGGATGACCCGGTGGCAGGTGGGCCAGGTGCGGGTGTATGGCCATCGGATGCCCAATGAGTCCCGGCGGCGGAGGACCACTACCCGAGAGCCCGGGCAACGGCGATGTGCGATGCGCATGCGGCGACTGTTGCGGCGGTGGGCCGCCGCCACTCGATCCCGCTGCCATCGTGGTCGAGGGCTGCGAGCTGGGCGGCTCCCGCGAGGATTGCGGATCGTGCAGAGACCTCGGCGGCTGCTGCTGCTGCTGGGCAGGTGATGGCGTACGCACCGTGCCAGTTGGCTGTTGCTGCTGCTGCTGCTGGGGAGCATGCGACTGCGGCAGTCCACCGTGACCATGTGGCGGATGTCCCTGGAGCGACAGCGGCATCGGAGCATGCGGATGCATACTGGGTGGCAGATCGTGCGGCCGATGGAGACCCTGCAGATGGGCGTGCGGATGAAGGTGAGGATGCATGTGCGAGGGCGCCATCGTCGAGAGCGTGGGAGGTATGCCAATGGAGCTCGGGGGCATCGATGAAGCCACCGACAGTTGCGGGTGTCCCGGATGTCCGGGATGCAGGCCATGCTGTAGACTTGGAGGACCTGGAGCCGTCGGCGTGGGCTGATGCAACGACGTGGGCGGTGGCGGCGGCTGAGGGGCGCCTGTTGGCGGGCCGTGGATGAGATTTTGCGGATGCATTCCCGGCGGCAGGCCACCTCCCGCTGGCGAAGGCATGTGCGGCGAGGGATGCGGCGACTGGAACTGCTGCGGTTGCGGTGGCATCGACGGCGGCTGCGAATTACTATTGCTGCCCTGGCTATCTTGGCCAGGAGTAGAGCGCGCAGAGGCGTCGATTGGACTCTCGGGCGGAGGCCCGTAAGGCGAGGATTTGATCAGATTCTCGCCGCCATAGGGCTTCACGTCCGCAGGTCCTCCTGCCTGCGAAACCGGTGGCATGGGGTACTTGAGATCCTGCGGCGGACCGTACTTAGCCGCCAATGGATCGCCGTACTTGAGCATCAAGCCAGTGGGCTCGAAGGGTCGTCCCAAGGGAGGCGTCTGCACGTCGTGCTGGTAGTGCGGCTTGGGCATGGCGATGCCAGGCGGAGGTGTGGCTCCCGGCGGCTGCGACTGCTGCTGCTGCTGCGATTGCTGCTGCTGCTGGGACTCTTGGGATGTGGGTGGCGGTCCGTATTTGTGGGCCACGTCCAGCGGAGAGCCCACGTTGTGCGGCAGGTGACCAAAGCCGGCCTTTACATCGGGAATCTTTAGCGAATCCTGGTAGCCCGGCTTGCTAGGCGGCTGATGGGCAGCGGACAACTCCACGGGATACTTGCCCTGCTGCTCCATCATGTACTTCATGTCGTACTTGCCGGCAGCAGCCGCTGCAGCCGCCGCCGCCTGCATCTCCTGGCTGTACTTGAGTGCATCCAGCGGTGGCGGTGGTGGATACTTGAGATCCTGGGGAGCAAACTTCATCTCCAGCTCGGGGGGGTATTTCTGCGGCGTTGTAGGCGCTGCTCCGGGCGGTGCTCCTCCAGCCGCATCGCTATGCAGCTGCGGTGGCTGCGGCGGCACTCCCTGTCCCGGTGGTCCGTACTTCAGCTGGCCATCGATCAGGTAGCCAGGAGGCGGTTGCGGAGGCAGATGTTGCAGGTGCAGCGGCTCCTGATTACTTTCTACGGGAGCTCCGGAGAGCGGATGTGGTGCACCTGGTCCCGTGGGCGGCAGACCTCCTCCCGCACTGTGCTTCAGTGCATCCTCATTCTTAATCTCGATCTTCACCTTGAGATCCTGCGGCTCGTTGCTGTTCTGATTGCAGGTGGCGTCCATGGAGTCCTCCATGGGCTCCTTCTTGATGTAGATCGATTCTGAGGGGGCGCTAATTGGAGGTGGCTGAATGCCCATGGGAGCAAGTTGCTGTTGCAACTGCTGCTGTTGGGATTGCTGCTGCTGCTGGTGCTGCTGCTGCGGAGAAACCTCCTGCTTGATGGTGGCCAGCTTCTTGAGCATCTCTGGATCGCTGTCGCAGGACTCCATTTTCTCGATGGCCTCCTTGCGATCCACCGAAGCATTCAGCGCCTCCACAGTGGCAATTGTGGGCACCTTCATGGTAATGGGCGGCGCCACGGGATTGACCACAGGGGGTCCCTCCACCGAACTCGCATCCAGACTGCTCGGCGCCTGGATATTCGTCTCCTCGTCCATGTTCTTAATGGCGCTATCCTTGCTGTCCTCCGCCGCCAAAGCCTCCGCCTTGAAGGCCTTCGCTTCCTCCGCCTTGGCCTCCAGATCACTGTTGGTGATCATATCGCGCTCCTCCTTGCAGCTGACCGTCGTCTCCTTGCTGTCCTTGGTGGACTGCTGCTCGGCGGTGGTGGTGTCCGTCGTATTCGACTCGCCATCGTCGAGCACCGAGTCCGGCCGGCTGTCCGAGTTCATGCTCTCCACCGGGCTGTCCGGTCGCTTGCGCGACTTCTCCTTGACGGCATTCGGCTCCTCCTGGGCACTCGCTGGCTCGCTGCTGCGTTCCTCCTGTTCCGTTCGCTTCTTCTTGTTGGGCGTATCCTGCTTGCCGCCCTTGCGCTTGTTGGCCGAACTCTCGGCCACCGCTTTCGTCGGCGTCTTGGGACTATCGACCGAGGCTCCGCCGCCGGCCACATCCGGTGTTTCGGAGCCTCGCTTGGGCCTCTTGCCATTAGCCACGGCGTTGGCGTTGGCTGACTGGTCCTTGGACGAGGAGCTGTTGCCGCCAGCGGCACCGCCGCCGCTCGAACCGCTGCCTATGGAAGTGGCGTTGCCGGAAGCGGCGTTGTTGCTGCCGCCGCCGCTGCTGCTGCTGCTGCTGGTGGTGTTGCTGCTGTTCTGGTTGCTGCTGTTGCTGTTCTGTTGCTTATTTCGCGTCCTCATCCTTGAGGGTGATTCATCCCTTTTGTGGGTCAGACTCGAATCACTGTCGCACTCGCTGGCGTCGTCCTCGGTGAGCGAGCTGTTCTCCTCCTTGGAGACAGCGGGCGAGGAGCGACTCGCCGTCTCGGACGCCGCGCTTGCCGTCGCCGTCGCCGTCGCCGCCGTCGTCGCAGTTTGTGGTTCCGGAGTGTCCTCCTTCTTGGGAGGTGTGTTGCTGTTGCTGTTGTTGGCCCGCGTGACACGATTGCGGCGCAGGGCGCTCTGTCTACGCCGCCTGTGCGGCCTGTTGTTGTTCGCGCCGGGCGTCTTCTTCCACAGATAGTAGAACTCGACCAGCTCCGGCGTGTCCTTGTGCGGCAGCAGGTCCTTGTGGATGCGGAAGAAGTTCTTCCCGAACTGTCGCAGACCCTTGATGAATTTCTTTGTTTCGTCCTCCGTCCACTTCTTGTCGATGCCCTTGGAAACGGGGCACTTTACGAGCGCTTGTAGAGCTTTGCCTGGATCGTAGCCAGAATCGTGGAGCTGCGAATAGGATTTAGGATTAGAGAGTGCTATGCTATATAAAGATATATCAACTCACCACGTCGAGTGCGTTTATTGTGGTGTCGTCGCGACTGGCAGCCAAACAACCGTCTTCTAAACCGCCATCACACATTCCTTGAAATGCAGCCATCGAGCGAGCCGCACGCAAGAACATTAACAAGTCGCCATCGGCCACAACGCCTGGACTCCATCTTGATTCCTCTAGTTCACGTTCATCGGTTTCCTTGTCGATGGGGAAGCTTGAGATTGGATTATAATCGGGCAGTTTTGCCTTCAGTCGTCATAGGAGACAAACGAAAAGTTCTGGGATTAGTTCAAAAACTCCAGGAGAACGATTGATGGGTTAGTCACACACAGACAACCACACCACGCACAATATACACACAATACACACCACAGGCAAGACAGCTAGTGCCGGCAATCCGGGGGGATTACCAGCACCCACGAGATGATACACAAACTTAAGTCTAATGCATGATTATGGATGAATAATGTATAATGTGTGCTACGGATTTCCTCGAACGAAGAACACGGATTTTGGATGTTGGGGATTGGGGATGGGAGCAAGGATCTGGTTCTGGGTCAACTTCTAATCGTCGAGGATTCGAACTAGTAATAGCCAATTGCATAAACGCTAGAACTACAAATTATTTACAAGGATTAGGCATTATGTACAGGGAAACTTTGGAAAGGGTTATGCTAAGAGCAACCGAAATATTTTAAGAAATGCATGTCGCTATAGCCTTTTCGAAGGAAACGGTCGAATCTGATGACATAGAATAGTGATGAGCTCAAGTAAAGAACTTCGGTAATGAATGCAAAATAATTAACAGGAAAAATATACTTGTTCAAGAGATCTGGTACTTAACAAGTTGAATAATTCACTGATAAACATATAAAATGTTGAATATTACTAAGAATTTATGCGTCTTGTTTCTCAAAGAATTATTTCAAGAATTATTGAGTTAGTCAGTGACGGGAAAAAAAGTGAAAAATGGATTTTGTGATCGCGAAACTTGATTGAATCCGAAAACGGAAACAGGACCATTAATTTCTTTACTTATTTTCCGTTCCTTCAAAGGCTACATGCGAAAAAAAGTTTGGGAAAGATTTGTTGTTGTTCAAGACATCCAAGAGGAAGAACAAAGGAATATAAATTTCAACTTTTGCTATAAACAAAAGAAATAAAGGGATTTTTTTCGTTTTGCATAATTGTTAAATTTTGTAGTTCTTTGTTTTGTTTTTTTTTCTTTTTGTTACCGTGAGCTGAATTTCTGATTTGTGAGAGTTATGTACGTACATAGACATCGTTTACCTGGTGGCCGGGACCCACTCGAATTTCTCCTTGAGTGGAGGCCGCCATCACCCTTTAAAAACACGCTTCCGGTCCAGTGTTAAGCCTTTTTATGCCCTCTACGATATGAAAATTCAACTGCAAATAGATCCAAGCACACAGAGAAAATTCGTTAAAAAAAAGGATTCAACCAGAGAGAGAACGCACGGCAACCAGGGGCAATGGGCGGGGTAAAGGGCATTTTCAATAAAGCGATGAAGTTCATATCAACATGCATAAATAAATAATCCATAAAAATAATGCCGTGTAATGTGCGAACGATGGAGTTGTGATGATGGCGCGGGGAAGGGGATAGGGGAGGGGCCACGACAGACGGGGCAGGGAAATTAGGGGTTTACGCTGTCGGACGATTGAGCTCTCTGCCACTTAATCGCCTGCATATGTTAATGCGCCCGCCACGTACAGACCCCGAGGGACTCGGGAATCGGAGGATTGCGGCTCTGACAGACGAATGGTTTTGCTTTCGGTACGCTTTTGCTTCTCTTTATTCTACTCACTCTTCCATTATACCCTTTAGCAAGAGGCTTTATAGTTATAATCTAAAGTGTGTGATCTAAAGGCCTTATTTTTAATAATCTTGCTCATTTGGTAAACTGTTGTAAGGGGAAAAATACAGACATTCTTCTTAAAAAAAAATAAATTATTTAAAAAAAAACTATTTTCTAAAACGTAAGTTTTAAAATACATTACTCTACTTTACTTTAGTAATTAGCACTTTATATGTCCCCCTATATAATTTTCTTTTTTATGATATATTGAGTTTTTATTAAAAATAGGTATCATCGCAAGGGTATTTAAAGCTTCGGTTGCCCACATAGCTCTTTTTTTTCCATTTTTTACTCAATTTTTTCCGGCCATCAGTGGTTTTTTCTTCGCCCTGTCTGACGCTGTCTCTCGAGTGTGCGTGCAGCTGTAAACAGATTTTCTGCTTAAGTAAGTCCGCGAATAACTGTAACGAGGCGGTTAAGTAAGCCTCCTCCGGTCCCAAACAGTCATACTCCCATACCCCCATAATTCCCCATATACCCCTACCAACCCCATCAACCCCACCAAGGGGAATTATCATTAAATTTGCTTATGAATCAATATCATTGGCAATGCACAATGACAGGCAAACGGAGGGAGATACGGACAGACGAACGGACAGAGAGACGAACGGACGTAGTGCGTTGCCTGCCGTCTCACATCAGGAATGCCGGCGGTGTTGCGGTTGTGTGGCAGCGGCACACAAATTATGGCAATTAAAATCAATTAATTAAATGCAGCGACAGCTACGGGAGCGACGACTACGGCTGCCCGACGACTCACATCGCATCGGATCTGCACAGGCAGGCCAAAAAAAAAAACAGATATATATACATACGTATATAGGTATACCTATATAGAGGTGTGTGTGAGCATTGTCGACAGATTTACACTCAATAAGGCACGACACGCCGCCTAAATGACTGACGACAACGGCGAGCGGGCGAGGAGGAGGGTTCCACACCACGATCCCCGAGGAGGTGGACCTGGAGGAGGGGCACAAAGCGCCTGGGAGTGGAGGACCTGGACCCGGGGTTGCACCGTGGTCGCATTCGATTCGATTCGATTCGGTAATCCCCTCGGCACACGAACCCAAATGAAATATTCATGACCGTCAGCAGTCGAGGGGGGTGCAGAAATACGAGTATTTCTGCGGCCTTTTGTTTGACTGCCAAGCGAAATATGCCAATGAATGTTTACTTATGAATAATTGTTTACCCAGCGTAAAAGCCGAGATATCAATGGATTGCTTTTCGGTATCAGTAGTGCTCTACTTATTTCTTCATAGCCCTCAAGGTATTTGCTATCTCTATGAGGGAAATTTGATTTGAAAAAGAGAAAAATTAAAATGCTGTAGTAAAATAAAGGGATTGGAATCCCGAATTTAATCATCTGGTATACAGTTCCCCCAAAATTTTGCCCCACTGTGCAGCGAACGGTCTGCGTTTGGGGCCAACACTTATCAACGACATCAGCAGCAACACCATACCATACCATACCCCATACAATACCACACCACTCCATCCGAAACCACACCACACCAGACCAGGTTACTTGCTTTGGCTTTGGCTTTGGCCTGGCCCTGTTGGCCTGGTTGGGTTTTGACTGCTTGGCTGGTTGGTTTAACTGGCAGCAAACTTTTTTATGGGGGAGTCGTGAGTGGAAAAATTTCATATAAACACACACAAGGTGGCGGTGGCCACCAGGGCGCAGGGCACGCGACCGACTGAATCCCGATCCCCACATGCCGAGCATTGTCGGTGGATAGCTGCTGTTGCCCCCGGGCTGCTGCACAGAAAGAAAATCGTGATGAAACTATAACATATCTGGATTCACATCCTAAAAGTTCTAAACTCAACTGATTTTATTTAAAAACCAATACAAAATTTCCCTACTAATACAAAGTATTCCCTATTTCATTCAATTTGCTTCCCGATTATGTTCATAAACTACCCATAAAGCAATAACCGAAAAACAAGGGTTGTAATTCAGTCACCCCGGAAAATAATCGAATTAATCTTTGCCCAAAAAGTTATACCTCTATACCCCTGATTTATTACTGCATTTTCCTCTGTGCATTGCCTGGTGGGCTGCTGGTTGGCTGGCGCTTGGGGAAAAATTGTGTAATAACTGCTGGCAATGTGCTAAGCTGTTCCTCCCGCCGCCTGTGGGCTCTTGCTCTATTCTGTGGCGGCTTTCCGCTGGCTGTTATAAAACAAATGTACTACAAAAAGCGACGTTGTAAACGCACAAAGCCATAAAATCTGAAAAGACAAAACGAAAGGCTCGAACACATTTGCCACCACCGAAAAGTGCCCTCCGTGTGTTTGGCACTCCCCTGCTTTCCTGCTTTTCCGCTTTTCCTGCCTTTCCTGCCTTTCCCGCCTGCTCTACGGTCCCTTTTTCCCTGTAAAAGACCACAAATTATGGCACAACCCGGAGAAAGAGAGAGGAATACGGAAAGCGAGAGAGACGGCACGAGTTGGGTAGAGTCTGTACATTGACTACGTGACGTTCTCGAGTACTTGGCTCTCACTCTGTGAGTCAGCCATGTCGGTGGGGATTGGGATCCAGCTTGGCTCTTTGGCTTGGCTCTTTCCAGGCCCCCCAGATTTCCCCTGCCCATCTGACCTGCGTGCAAATTTAAGGCCAATAATGCTGTCATTCTCAACTGGCGCGTCCGTCTTCGCTCAATTAATGTCATCGCATATTATAAAGTTACACTGGATTAACAACTTCGACTCGCCCCCTATCTGTGGCTGGAAATTGTTTTCTAAACAGCCCATAAACATAAACGAAAACAAAGCGAGAAATGTAAATGAAAATAAAAACTTGGAAAGCCAACGGCGGCCAAAATACACGAAAAAAAATGATTTATTGGAATTTTCTAAAATCAAATCATTTGCAACTATTTAATATTTTAATATTTCAAAAATTTGTATAAAATGAATCTTTAAAAATTGAATTTATTAAAAAATATAAAATGATTAGATAAAAAAATTTTTTTTTCATTGGTCTTACTAATTTAAATGAGGATTATATCAGGTGTCTAAGTAATAGAGGTTATCTTTGTTTTTTTCTCTGTGTAACAACCAACAACATCGACAACGGCGGCAGCAAGAGGAAATTCAATAAACAATTTGTAGCATGAGTAGCGGAAAATTGTGTGTACGCACGCGGCTAAACGGACGCGAGTGGCTCCCCAAGGGGGAAAGGGGGGTGGTGCAGGAAAAGTGGGGAAAATCCGACGAGGTCTGTCTCTCTCTCTCTCTCTCTTTAGCTCTCTGTTTCGCTCTCACTCACTCTTTTAGCCTCGCCGAGTATAATTTTGAAATGGAAAAGCTGTCGACTGTCGTCGGCTGGCTTGTCGGCTGTTTGGCTCTCCCGCTTAGCTTTAGCTTTTAGCTTGTTTTTCTCTTTGTAATCATCGCTTGCCAATAAGCTGACTAATTGACTGACAAATAGGCATCAAGCTACAGCAACAACTACTACTACGATGGCGTTAATAAGAGCGTCAGACAGACACACAGACAGCTGAAAAAACCCCTTATGCCATCAACGCCGCAACTGTACATTAAGGGTGGCCATAAAACCGGAGACTTTATCCTTATCTGCACGGGGCTCTCAGTGAGAGATTATTAGGTTAGTTCCCCGGTCCTCGCGATGGCCAAGTTTAAGTGATATGGCTGTAAATGAATTAGACCCCCGGCTGTGATTGAGCGACCACTCCGTTCCCCGTTTTCCGTCAATCTATCCATCCCTCGAAAGGGTGGAAAACGTGGAATCCTTCACTTTTCAATTGACTCGCCACAACTCGAGTGGGGTTCAATCGCTCTGAACTTGTCCAATCGACCGGAACTTTCAATTGAACCACTCAACCGAACCTTTGATCCCAGTTGTATTCCTGTATTCTGTATATGGGCTATTTTGTTTATTTTATTTATAGACCATTTGCGTATTCAATGATTCATTCAGCTTAGACCTTTAAATTAACACACTCAAGTGCACTCAAGAATTTCGTTATATAATACTTTATACATTTCAGTTTGCTTTATAAATATGAATTTCCAGTTGCATAATACATTCGACTATTTATGTATTTCCAGCCAATATATTGATCAATAAATTAGCTGTCCACAACTTCTTAGATGTGCTTTCATTTTGTTTATGCTATAAACAATAGAATTCATAGGCATTCATCTGAATTCCTTTTCCCATCTACATTAATTTCTGTAAATTCCTGAGCTCGCTTGAGAAATTCCCCTAATTTAACCGTTTGAAAGCCCCTAAAAACCTCACCTAAATAACCCAACTTAAATTACCCATCTCCGCCGCATTCCCGAGGGCATAACAAAAGCCTCTCTATTAAGGCGTTTGAGAGGAGTCCATTTAATTACCAAGACGAGCCGGTACACACAAATTTAACCATGCAGCATGGCCAATTGAGTTCGTCATAGGCATTTTGACCATGAGGGGATTAGGTACAGGGGGTATATACCTACTATATAGAGCCCATTTGAGTGAATAACGGTGTGTGCCTGGGCATCTGTCCATTTGAAGGGTTCGTGTCAAGTACGGAAATCCCATTAAATGTTCGTAGACACTTTGCAGAGACAACTTGTGTGTGTATATATGAGTGTAGCCGTCCGTATTCGTGTTGTGAAAGCCAAATTTTCACAACAAGTCAAAACAGACGTTGCAGAAGTCAGAAAGAAACAAACAAAGGCTGTTGGCTGGGAGAGGGGCAAAGCGTTTAACCAAAAACCCATAAAACAAATTTCTCTTTTCTTCGCCCGGGTAATGGAATTGTTTGCTTCTGTTGGACATTTTTCGACTCTCTGCGCTACGAGAGTTTGTTTCTGGTTCCAGGTTCGTTTTTGTCTGGACAGGCAAGGCAGCAGCTTACAGTTGTTATGCCCATTACTCAACATCAACAAGAACATTATGCCACCGCAGTGGCACTCACGCTGGTGCTACTTCTGCCCCTCCTCCTTCTCCTCCTCGTTGCCTCCATGGCATTCCTATTCATGCTCCAATCTCTGCCACACACACGGATGCGGACATGGACACGGACTTCAGGGCACTTCACTCCATTCCACTCGCCACTCCACATGCTTTTCTTCATTCAACCCAAACGATTGAGCATCTATTCAAGCAGCCTCGTCTCCGACGTCGTCGTCATCATCATCGCACAGCCGACGACGACGAGTCAACGCTCCAAAAGCCAAATAAACGACCCACAACGCTGCCCCTGCACTCGCCTCCTCTAGGGTGGACCTTCTATCAGAGCCAATCTATCACCAAGTATACAATTTTTTCATTTAGATATTCAATTAAAAATTTACAAAACTAAAAAATATTAATTTCACATACAAAAATAAATCTTGTCAACGTTTTTTATAACCATTTAATATTTTTTTAAATTGGTAAAACAAAAATTTTTTTTTTAACATAGCAGAACAAAGTTAAACTGCAAGTTCTTAACGCTTTTTATTTCCCATAAATCCTGAACACAAGGTCCACCCCAGGTGCAAATTCATTGGCCCGATCCGATGCGAACTGAACCGATCCGAACTGGGGTCGTCTGCATCCGAAACCGAATCTGAATCCGAAAACGAATCCGAATCCGAATCGTAGAACGACGTCCGCTCGTGTCTGTTGGCCTGCTGTCGGCTTCGTTTCATACGATTTGTTGGATTTGCTCATGAAGTTGTTAAACAGATTGTCGGTGTAGATACCTTCATCATTTTGCACGCCGTCCTCCGCCTCCGCCTCTGCCTCATCCTCCAACCCCCTTTTTTCCGCCCCAAGTATCCAGCCAATTCTGTAGTCTGCGGCTTGGTGTGTGTGCGTGTGCTTGTGCGATTAGTTTTATGTAATTTTATCGAGTATTTTAAGGATTTTGCGGCTTATCCGCGCTTCATTTGGAAATTGTTTCGTGTTACTTATGTCGGGATGTGTCTTGTCTGGAGGCGGCAGAGAAGGATGAGCAGGATGTGCGGGGCGCCTGTGTCTGGGATGGCCCTTTTTCCTTTTTGCCTTTTTATTCCTCGTCGCTGTCCCTTTTTTTCTAGTGTTTATGGAACTGTCGTTATTTGTTTGTTTGCCATTGCACGAGTGGCTGTATGTTTGTAAATGAGCTCTTTGCATGTGCCTCCAACACTTACCCCACATTATTTCGCTCGGCTAATAGAATTACACACAACGCCAAAGATTTATGGGCCCATTTAACACGCTTTTGCATTATATTCTCACCCATTTTGGCCTGTTCATTGATTTTACACTGATTAACACGAGCTTAATTATTCATATTTTCTCGCTCGCATTATAAATAAAGTATAAATAATAATAATACTCTGACATACAGCAACAAACCCATACATAAATCGCTCGGCATTGTATATTTTAATAAGCACTTTGTGTGTGCTAATTATCTTATCGCTAAATGGAGTTAACACGTAACAGAAACAGTAACTGGATTTGATTTAGCACTGCCACTGCTCGACTAACGATGGCATCGTGAGGAGATATTAGGTGTACCATTCAAAAGAAAAATTTTAATAATATTTTTTGTAGTTTTTATGGTTGCGTATATTAGCTAAAGTTTGTATTTTAGTTTTGTCTATAAGCAAATTGCATTTAAACTTAAAATTTAAGACAAGAACCTTATACTTTGTCTAAGTGGATATTCAAATTGGTCCTTCATGCCGGATGCGCGTGAAAACAATACTCAACTCAATTATGTCAACTATGCGTGCTTATTTTTAAATGGGAACGATAATAAATCTATTATAATTGATTATTATTTTTCTGCGTGTGTCAGACAGAGGCATAAAGTAAACAAATGTTCTTCTGTTTACACTTTCATTTACCAATTACCACCACACGAGTTAATCTCACGTACACACCTCTAGGGCGAAGGTTTTTCCAACACTCTGAGGCAGCTTAGTCGAGGGGATAGCTTAGATCAAGCCGCTTGGCTGCCCAGTCAGCAATGCTAATTAATTCGCTTATGTAATGGATAGCAAAGCCAAATGGGGGAGAACTCTGGAAAGTTGAACAGGGGAAACCTTCCGTTTACTTCTAATCGACATCAATAAATCGACACACTCGAGTCAAGTGTGCGCGGATGGACGGACGGACTTTTCAATCAGATAAGCAGCACTTATAAATTAAAAGCGCAACAAAACAGATTAATAAAAGTTAAACTTTAACGGCACCTTATAAATAAGCCAAATGACTAATAATAAAATATGAAAGCGCGCACAAAACCCCAACATCAAAGGCAGCCATCAACTGTGTAACACAGCAGAAAAAAAAGCTCAACACAAAATATAAAACCGAACCAAACCAAACCAGAAGAGCAGGAAAACCGCAAGGGAACTCATCCATTTCTCAACAGCATTTTATGTTTCTTTTTTTGGTATTTGTATTTCTGAAATATTCGTGTTATTTGCGCGCCTGAAGTTTCCGTTCGCGTCGTTCGTCTCGCTTTTTTATTAAATGCATTATTAGCACGTTATTTATTAATTAAACACTCCAGCCTTTTAATGCGTCTCTAATCAGATGGCCTCGTCGCCGCCGCCGCCACCGCCTTCTTCGTGGTTTGGGCGGTGGAGATAAGCGGGTGGGCTAAGCAAATGAAAATGTGGAAATGAGATAAGCATCGACAGCGGTGCAAATTGTCTGGGTATTTCCTCGAAATCAATCTCCATTTTCCAAGAACCAGCTCACTGGGATTTCACCTGCCGAAAAGCAGGTTAAAGGTAAAGAGCCACTTCATTAGAAGAGATAACGTGATCCGTAAATCCACGGCACACAATGAGTAAATGCGGGTATCATATGACTGGTAATCCCTCATTAGCTCGAACTTAAACCTGCACAATAATATTTGAATAGCAAGTGGCCTACTGGTAACTTTGAGTACAATATCAAGCCAACCTATTTAACTAGATTTGGGTTAAGCTGCTATAAGAGGCTGTAAAACAATAAACCAATAAATAGAATAATATAAAAAAATAAAAAATTTTAAACATATTTTTTTAATCAATTTTCTTTTAATTGCTCTGATTTATAGCAGCTGAACTATTAAAAAAAGTTGTGTAACAACAATTAGAGATTTGAAGCAGTTTTGCAAATTCCTGTACCTATTAACAAGTGGAAAATTATGGAAAACACTTGTTTTTACAAGCCCACGCCATCAAGCCTGTACAATTTCTCATCTGATTCACCCCGTTCAATATTATTCTGCCCGAAACAAGAGTATTATAATTGCCCTACAAGGCAACTCATTAGCCGTCTACAATAGCAGCGATAAAGATCTGGTTTAGTGGGGTATGGTATAAACCTTATCTGGGAACTAATCGTATTTCCCCTAAATACCAGACCAAAAATGAACAGCAGAAATCCGAATATGGCCAACAATAGCAACGGATTATGGCACACGCCCCCAGAAGTCTACTTAAATTTGGGATCCCATTGAAAAATAGTTTCCTCCATTAGCCCAGGAACCCTTCCGAACGAACGGAACAACAGGGGATGTGACACATGAGACGGGGCCAGCGTGAAGTATCGAATTAAGCAAACAAATAATTATAATTAAATGTGTGCCCGGTTGAGCAGATGTCTTGGCTCACCATGAATCCGGGGTCGGGGTTGTGTATCGTCGAGGCGTTACTCCCGAAGAAGCTCCACTCTCCAGCAGCAGGCGGCAAAGTAACTCCGGTCCCTGGCCTCCGTCTCCAGATTCCAGACTCCAGTTGACGATGATGATGATGATGGTGTGCAAGGGGATGGGCGGTCTTGGTTGTTGTTGTTGCTCTGCTCCTGTTGTTCTTGATATCGTTGTTCCAGTTGTTGTTCTTGTTGTTGCTCAGCGAGGGGGCAGCGAGTAGCCGGAAATGTATATTTTGGTTAATTTGCACAAACACAGCTGGAAGGCGAAGAGATGACGTAGGTGAGAGTCGAGGCGACGGAGATGATTAAGCAGAGAAAGGAAAATAAAAGAACCTAACTAAAGAATTGAGCAAGTGGGGGCGGTAGAAATCCCCACAGAAAAACAATGCAACAGTAGCATGCTTTCTGTGAAAAGCGGTCAGAAATGGGGTTATAGAACTTACGCTTATACGTTGGTTATGTGTAATTTAAACTAGGTTTAAAAAAAAATTATATCCTTTTTTGGATCTGAGAATTATTTTGTTTTCAAACAAATAAAATTAGAAATATAAAAATCAGAATTTATAAATATATCTTGTAAATTAAGTTAGATACATAGAATATATTTTTTTTACAACCTATTGCCAATAAAAACAGTAGTCTTTAAACTTCTAGACAGTCAGGGTTACGAAAGTTTGACTATATAATATGAAACTTTTATGGATTGTGAATATTTAAACTCAGGGGATATCCTGAACAGTCATGTAACATAAATAGTAAGAATTTCAGCTTATGGATCAGCCGACAAAAGGCAACAAGACACATTTTCCGACAACGTCAGCAGCAGCAGTTGAATAAGAAGAAGCACAAGCAGCAGGAGCGGTCACGGGAACAGGGGCGTCGAAGGAGGAGGATGAGGATTCGGAGGGGGGTCAATAGCAGGAGCATCCTTGGGGGTGGTGGGTGCGCTGGCCGCAAGAGCGTCGCGTCGGTGGTGACGCCGACGATAACAACAAAAACAACAACAACAAAGGGGCAAACAACGGTGGTGGGTTGCTGGCCTTGTTTTTGTTGTTTTATTTTAGTTGTTGCCTTTACTGCTGACGCTTGGATTTCGCCTTGTTGTTGCTGCCGCTGCTGCGCTTGCGATTCCTTTTCAGCAAATTTGTTGAGCCTTCGTTCGTGTTTGCATTGTTCTACCCCAAAAAGTTCATAATAGACTGGATTCGCCCGCAGCCCCTTAAAAATCGGAGAGGGGGTACGCCACTGTTTTTTCTGTTTTTTTTCTCCGTTTCTTCAGTTTTTTTTTTTCATAGCCGTTAGACGTCGCATAAATTTAAATGATTTGCACGCTGCGCAACTGCGATTTCAAATTAAATTAGTGACACACTTAGTAATAATTAATTTTCGCACACTTGTTGTAGATTTTCCTTACGTTTTTAACTGCTGCTGTTTGTTGTTTTTATTGCTGCCGCTGCCAAGTGCTGTTGTTTTTGTTGCTGCTGCTTTTGGTGTTATTGTTGTTGGGCGCGTGAAACTCGTCGTACGCTGTTTTTTTTTAATGCTCTTCTCCGTTTTTCTTCTTCCTTTTTTTGCATACACTTTGCGCACACACACACACTAACAGAGAGACACACTCACACAGAGGCACAGACAGAGAGCAGCACACACAGACACAAACACACACACAGGCACGCACTTTGGTTGCTTGCTTGCGTTTTTTTATTGCCTGCCTTCGCTTTCAGTTATTTTCACTGGGTTCGTGCGCGCTTTTTGGTTGCTTTTCCGCGAGTTTTCCAGCGAAACACCGCAGCCAGCGTCGTTGCGAGTGTTTTCGCCAACAATTTGCTATAATTGGCTGGCCAAAATGCGTGCTTTTTGTTAATAATCGCCACTACGAATTTCTCCGCGAAGAAGCCACCATTTTGTAAAAATATATACTTTGCGGGGTCTGGCAACGCTGGCGCTGGTTAGGGGCTAAAAAAGCCAGCAGTTGTTGCATAGCAATCAGCTTTTGAAGGTGGGCAGAGTGGCAACGCTTGCAGTCGAGGAATCCAAAACAGCAAAGACAAAAACCATTTGTTATCGGAGCCGATTTTCACTTTTTTCGATTTTTACAAGCAGTGTTTTACAGTGTTATCGGTTTTTAAAAAGGTATTTTTAATATTGGGCGCGTTCAGCAGAACAACATGATACCTGATTACTTAGAAATTCTAGATCCCAGATCATTTAACATACTTATCATCTCATCATTTTCATTTTTTTTATTAATTAATTGCTAATCAAGCGGGACAGCGAACAGTAGTTATAATCTAACCATTATTACACCATATATATCATTATTCATCATTATTCATACCATTATTCATCAGATTCAAATGAGCCACCCAGGGAGGCTACGTCGGTTTCGCCTCCCACCATCCACCGTCGAACGGTGGAACTAGTTCAATTCAAGGGATGGTAGCCTTAAAAATATTTTAAAAATTCAGTTAAAAAATGCCGTGGACTGAATAATTTGTAATAGAATACTGTGCCAGAGCAGATTTCGAGGTGCGATAATAAAGAAAGGATCCCCGACAAATGGTGAGTTTTTTACCTGGTGATAAAAAATTTATTTTTATTCAAAAAATATCGGTATGTTGATATTTGATATATTTTTCACATCCCTAACCGATGTTCCCCCACCTCTACCATGTTTATTTTGTTATTGGACGCTGTTGGATTGGAAACGGATTTTGATCATTTCGCTGCTAACGATAATTTAAAACTTGAGAGAAGCGTCTGTCTGGTTCCTTTAAATTCGGGAAAAACTATAAATCGCTGGCACTTAACCTCCCACCAACAAATAAGTTCATCAGAAGCTGCTCATTTTTGGATCCTAAAATGTGCGACGAAGCCGCCACCGAAAATGTGGAGCATCAAGGTAAAAATTCGTTCTTTCCCGGTGTTTGCTCAACCCATTTGCATAGCCTTTAAGTGGCGCTCTAATATTTGTACAGAAACTCCTCAAGTGCGTTAAAATATCATTAGGCGACCGGCGGTTTGGGGTTTTCTTGGCTAATAAAATTAAAGGGGGTAGCAGGGGTAATTGCGTGGATTTTGGCGAATAATTCCGCTTAATTATAAGAAAAGAGAAGTACGCTAAATTTAGGCAAGTCAGGCAAACTCAAGAAAAATCGTTTCCTGTTGACCTTTTCTGGGACTCAGGACAGCTGCATTTCGGTCTACACTGAGGAAAGTGGTTGTGAAAATTAAGTGATGAATTAGAATGGATATAAAAAATGTGATCTCGAAAAAATTGTTTTTTTTTTAACTTGATGTTAACGTACTTAAAATTACCAATTTTTTATTTACTGGAAAATTTTTAAGTTAATCTTTCATCTTAGCTATTTAAAAGACTCTTTCAACGTGAATAATTTCTTAACCACTGCCAGATCTTAATAATTTTTTCGTGCAAATTTACGTCCTTAAATAATTATATTTTTTCAATAAATGGTACTAAGAATTTGTTTTTGTGTATATAGGCACGAGTGTTTTGCCATTTCCTTCCTGTCCACTTCACACATTCGCTTTTACCCCCTCTCTCTTTCGCCACTTATTGTTGTTCCCTGACCTCTTCCTGGTTTTCTGCCGCAATATTAAAAATAATATTTGTTCATGGCCAAAGCTAAGCCAATTTTCCCCACCTACCACCCACTTTGCCGCCCTTGCAGAAATCATTTGACATTTGTCGACGGAATCGATGGTTTTCAATTTCCCGCTTTAGGGTTTTGCCGCAATTCGCGTGACTTAAATGGGTTCTCTTATCTTTCCAAACGGCGCTCGACCAGAATTTTATCAGTGGCAGCTGAGCCTGTTCAAGCGTTCTTAAATTGTCGTAGATTAATTTTAATTTATGATCTCCTGACAGAACTTAATGAATTGTGTGCCATAAACACATGGAAAACGAAAATAATTTTCATTTTTTATCAATTAGGGTTTATCAATTAGGGTTTATCTGGCTTTTTTGGGGGCACTTTCAAGTGGCGGTTATATTCGATCTATTATGGTGAATAATTTTGTATGAGTCAGTTAAAGTCTAAATTATAAATTAAATTTCTACTATTTATTAAATGTTTTTATTAGCATTTAAATGATTTATTAGTATAGAAAACAAAACAAAACAATCTTACGTGATAAATTTAAAAAATATCCATTATATATTTAAATCGTTTGTTTCTACCTAAACGTGGTCGCTTCTAGAGTATTTAAAAAAATTCCTTCCCCTACACTTTATCGCCAAACCATGCAAATTGTCGTGAGTTAGCGCTTGATAATATTTGCCGAGCGTTTCATGAGCAATGCTAATTGTAAATTCATTTAGCGCCCGTCCGGAGATTATAGTTTCAGCACCCCAGAACCCAAGCCCAAAGGCAACAACAAAGGCCATTAAAACGATGACAACGATCCCCTACCGGTGGGCTAATTAAATTGCATATAACCTGACCGCCAGCAGAGGTTTCCATTGTTGTAGTCATTTTTTTGTTGCTTATTGTTTTCTATAAAGTGATATGCAATTGTGCAATCCTCATCAGTTGGTCTATTTTTAAAGTCGGGGAAACCAACGGGCACGTTGTTTGGCCTCGTTGTTTTTGTTGCATGAGGGAGCACCACTTGGGGGCACTTCTGACACCACCCCCACCCCCTTTCTCCACCCAAATCCATCGCCCACCGCCAATGAGGTGTTCGTGATTGATATTTGTCTCGTTGGGACACGGGCACCTTTTCAATTGTTTTGATTTGAGAATCTGAGAAACACAATTTACAATATTGTTATGCATGTTTGCATTTTGTTTTTGTTTTGCATTTTCTACATTCGATTTTGCACGTACGGTTGTCTTTTTATGGCATCCCCCACAGGGAAATAGGAAGGCACCTGCATTAGTTATGGGGCAGACCCACAAGTACCACCCAACAAAAAAACCATAAAATCTGATGGGTAAGAATTATATAATTCAGAATGTGGGGGAGGAAAACTGGACAAAGGCCAGTTGGCACTTGACAAATTGGGCTAGCTAGACAGAATAATATTAATTAAGAACACCTTATTTTAAAATAATTGGAATTTGAAAGATATTTTGACAAAAATATCCAAAGCTCTAAGATCGAATCTCTTTAAAGAATAGATATACCCCGATCATGATTAGTTCATCGCATGAAGAGCTTCATGGATTGTCTAGCATCCATTCCCAGACATTAAATTAGAATATATTTGAGTAAACGAACCAATTGAAAAACATAGAGAAAGCCAACGAGAATTCAATTGGTAGACAATCTGTCAGATATGCATCAGATAATTTATCTGAATACAAAATTGGAAGCTATTGCGGCGATGGCAGCGATGAAATCCCAAAAATTGTCTACTGAAATTTGAATTTCTAGCAATAACAGTTGCGCCGAGTTGAGTGTAAATTTCCATTAATGGTTAATCAATGGTGATTGGGGGGCACGTGAGACTGCTTTACCCTAGATTTTTGAGTGTGGCGCATGACTCTAAATGAAATTTATAAAAAGAACAATCGACTTTTCTCCCGCGACACTTGGCACAGCGGATGAATTGGCATTGTAGACGAAAGTCGCCTCCATTGTTGAATCGGCCGTAAGCAGATTAAGCTGGATTACGATAAATTGCTTACATACTGGGAAATGGCAAAGGAACGACCGGAAAATTGCTTTAATTCACATTCGTCTGAGTTTACAAAAAATGAAATAAATTACAAATAAAAATCATGTCCACATTTCCTGCACATTAAAGTGCAGAATTGAATTATTACGTTCTGCTGAGCGGGCGGATCGCCAAAATAAACAACAGAATACCGGGGAATGGTTAAGAAAAAAAGGAAAATAAAATATCAACCGTTTGCGCAGACATTCCATTGCTTGCGACACCAGAACAGAACAAAATATCTATTTGAAAACGGAAAATAAAAGATACAATACGTTTCAAAAACAAACTGCAAAAGAAAGTGCTCATTAAAAAATAGAATCATTAAATTCTGTAACTTAAAAAGGGGCATTTAAACAAACTCTTGCTTAAACATTTTTCAAAAACTAAAGATTAAATTTATAAGGCTAATCTCTTATTAACAACTTTTCCAATCTGTAAATCACACATATTTTAAGTTTTCGAAACGCACTGTCTCTATTTCCACATTCATGTGGAAATGCTTTTGCCGAAAAGAACAAACTTTTGCCACAATTGCCGATGCCAGTGCCATGACCAACTAGTCAAGGGTTCTATTTTTAGCGGAGACTCGACTTTTTCGGGGCCATGAAATATGGCGAACAATATCTGAGGCAATCGCCTATGATTAACTAGGCGACTTTTTAGATATCTCAGGGCATTGCTCGGTTGTGATTAGAAGCCTGATTAAAGGCTCTTTTGGCTGTCAAATTGTTATAGCTGCAGAAACATTTGTCAGCGATTTGTTAATTGCAAGGCAAAACAAGCGGTCTGATAAAAACTATCTATTTTTGATTATATTTTGCCTTTTTTCAATGATTAGCACGCTTCGCATTGCTACGTTTTAAGCGCCAATTTCAATTGTGTTTTTTTATAAAAAATTAACAATGATTCTTATTTATAGACGGTCATCTGATGCAAGGCAGAGGTGTCAGTTAGGCAGTGTTTTAGTTGTCATGTATATATTAGGTAATCAAATATTAAGGGGTAAATTGTATAAATAAAATAGAATACTTATTTTAAAGTTAAATATTTTTTTAAGCTTTTATTAAGTTAAGTTAAGTTATTTTTCTTCCAAATTTTCTTCGATGTGCTTTGCTCATTCATCATTGTTACCGCACAATTGGCATGTGTTGGCAGCAATTAGAAGACGACGAAAGGTTTTTATTTATAAATTCAATTTCGAAGTGCGAGAATTGTGCGAAATTTGACTCTTCAAATATCAAAACAACAGCCAGTGCAGTTGGTCCCAATTGACCCAATTTTAATGTGATTTAAGCCCTAGGACTGTCCAGTTCCCCAATTCCCCATTCATTTGTCGTTTCTTACACAAAGAAACTTTTTTTTACCATATAGAATTTCTATAAATACTCTAAACTATGTCCTAATTAATATAAAAATTTTATAAAAATTGATACATGAAGAAAATATTAGAAATAATTATTATTCAATAGGCGATGAAATAATCAATTTAATTTAATAGGAAATCTTCCACCAATAATATCTAGTCAAACAAATTGTTTCTTGTGTAAGAACAGGGAAGCAGCGGGAGGGGCGTTTAATTACACGCTTACACGCAATTTCCGCTGCAAATGCCGCTGGGGAAAATTTACCCTAGGCGGGGCCGAGACTTCTGTTTGTCTGTTTGTTTATCTCGCTGAAGGTCAGGTTTATAGATAGGTTCTAAAAATGTTAATATTTACTTAAATTATTTAACTGTTAATAATAATATCAAATAAAAAATTGTAATATTTACTTAATTTATTTAAATATTAATAATAAAATCAAATAAAAATAAAGACCGAAAAATAAGATTACAGAACAGGTGATTGCATACATTTCATTTGTAATTATTCTTGACAACTAAACCTACATTTTTCCGGTTTTATATCAGAACCTGCCTTAAATATAAATCCATATTTTAAGTATCATTATTTATAAATTAAATATTTAATACTAAGATACCTCTTGAATTTCCGAAAATCTCACACATATCCTCTTCCTTTGTAGACCACCATGTGCACTTTGACACGAACACGGTGAAGGATGCCTTCGAGTCGGACAGTTGTGTCACATATCAAAGGTCGGGCGACACGATTGTTGTTAGCCTGGGCTTTCTACAGATCAACCATCGCTACCTGATCGACTTGAAAGTGCCAACGTCGCTTTTTGGCGACGCGGGGACGCTGGGCAGCAAGTTTGAGCCAGTGGTCAGTGCCACACCGAGTCTGCACTGCAGGATCACGGAGTTCGCGGGCACCAAGCATGACGAGCACGACTTTTTCGAGATGAAAATCGAGTTCTTCGCCTACAAGGAGAAGCTGCTGCGCGAGGTTCTTCACATCGTCAGCTCGTCGAATGACAAGGAGCTTCTGCAACTGGTGATCGCCGCCCGGGTTTTGGGAAAGGGCAAGGGAACGCCCATGCTGCGCACCGGGATCCACTGCATCGGCGTGGAAAGGGATGAGGACGAGTCGGAGGCATCGGATTTCGCTGGCTTTGATAGCAAGCCCTAAACTGGAACCCTTGTTCTCGCCTTGCCGCAACTTGTTTTCTTAGTTAATTGCAGATATTTACATAGTTCTTAAGTTAAGAATAACATGTAACGTTAGTTATTACCTACATAGCAATCAATTGTGTATGTGAAACTCATTGAGCATTTACATTTAGGTTTCGGTTTCAGTTTTGCTTGTTGTACTTAACATTTGTAAATTACCCGTGTCCGCAATTGTCAAGTTTGTATTACACATGAGTGGGCAAACTGCCAGGAATTCTTGACTTCTGTATTGTTATTCATGACCGTGTTATGTTCAAATATCTTGATTTTGCCAGTAAGATTAAAATGTATTTGCAATTCGTCATCAGGTGAATTTTTGTTTTATTTCCACTTTTAAAGCCATAAAAAGTGTATTATGATTAATGGAGTTATCTGATGAATTAAACTGCGATTAAGAGTCAATTTGATAACGTTTTTAATACTGCAAAATATTTTAATTATTAACCAAACAATTCATTCTTTCTTTTATCAATATTATGTCCCAATTTAAACGGTTTTAAAACTTAAAATTGCACTGTACATACATAAAATCAAACATATTATCTTTAAACTGCACCAAATACAAAATATTCTCACAAAAAATATCTAAACTCAGTACATACACAGAGACCAAACTTTAGACCCTTTCCAAATGTGTATAGTACTGCATGCAGGCTATTAATTTACCCAATTTTACCCAAACCAGATGCAATTTATTGTGTGACCAAATCAAGGTGCTTGATAAGACATTTATGCATTAACCGAAGCAAGATATTAAATCTTTTTGACTAAAGTTAGCCCACAGACATATTTACCAAGGGCGTTTTGATAACCTATTCATGTTTATAACATTTTGCACTGTCGAATGTATAAAAGGGCACCGTAACCGATTAACTAGATTTTGTAAACTTAAAATCTATGAAAAATGTATCAAGGTTCAAAAAATTACCAGCATAGAGGAACCCATTATAACATCATACAGAATTTAAGTAAATGATAATTAGGCACCTAGCTGCTTAGGAAGCCGTAAATAAAAGATCGTTTAAAACCTAAAAGCTAAATTTTGACTGTGTTTTTTATGGATATTTTGTCTTAATTCTGGACCATGTACTTTGTGATACGTATGCCCGACTTTCTTATCACT
Source organism: Drosophila takahashii (assembly GCF_030179915.1). NCBI lineage: Eukaryota > Metazoa > Arthropoda > Insecta > Diptera > Drosophilidae > Drosophila > Drosophila takahashii. The sequence continues at coordinate 12,166,718 of NC_091680.1, forward strand.
TATTGGAAATTTAAATTTATTGATAATAAATACTAAATACCCAATACGAACATTTTTACAAGCTTTCAGCGGAGAGTTTCTCTCAATGAATTTAAAATAAAACTTTAATGAAATATTACAAAATTTCTTTCAATAAATTTTCTCAAAATATCAAACTTAATAAAGTGGAAAATAAGATCCTTAAAAATCAAATTAAATTGCATTCGTTCCATTTGGCGCCAAAAACTCGAACAAACCAGGCCCACAGGGTGATTCGTACCCACTTCCGCCGATATTTATCGATAGTTAGTACAGCTGTTAATTATTGAAACAGAACCTTTCTTTTGCTTTGTTTACGAATCGGTGGGAAGGCAAAACTGGGTGCTGGATGAAAAAATAAAATAAATCTACTGAGATTGGTGGTAATCGACAATGGATCCTACGAGTGCCGCGTGGGCTGGAGCGACTCCAAGGAACCGGACCTGCGCTTCCGCAAAGTGCTGACAAATCTGCGCAAGGATCCCAAGAAGAAGACGGCTGCCACTTAGCAGGCCTTCGCCGAAGATTCCTTGACTTCGGCACTGGACTAGATGGACTCCGCGACCCAACAGCAGCAGGAGAAGCTGGACAAGATGCGCAAGCCCCCAGAGCGCGAGTCCCAGGCAGACCGGCTGGCCGAGCCGCATGGCAAATGGGAGCAGTTCCTGGAGATGCGTCCGTTCCAGTCATAGTTTGCCATCTACGTATCGGATGAGCCCACTCTAGGTGACTAGTTGGGAGCATGTGTGCTTGGACCACCAGGAGCATGGCAGCGAGTTTTTCCGGGAGCTCAGGGCCAGCAATCCCTTTTATTCTACACCAAAAGATTAACAATTATTTGAAACCACCGGCAAATATACATAGACGTTCAAACCGTTTCGTTACATCGTTTCCGAGGAGTAAGTTCCAGGTCTTGGGCACCGTGGGCTTAAAACTCCCATCGCCGCCATTGCGCAGCTGAAGGAAATCCTTGCAGAGTTCGTTCAGCTCCCGGACGAACAGGAAAGCATCTGTGGATGCATTGCCGCCGCCGCCATAGATGACCTCGCCCCTGTGCTCCTTCCACTCGATCACCTCCTGGTTGCCAACTCCGTAGACCGGGATCAGAGCTCCTTGGACGCAATCAACAGGTCGCAGGCCGGCTGCGCCACACTTCCGACGCAGATGATCGGTATGATCAGCCTGTACTCTGCCAATTCCAGTTTGGGGGCGCTTGTCCTTTAGAAACATTATAGTTCGGCGAAATCTCCTGGAATCCGAAATGAGTTCAAAAGTTACAAATCAAAGTCAAAAATATTTCAGCGCTGCTGTACCTACCGATTGCCGAAAGGTGGCAACGCTCGTCGGGGTCCGGCAAATATGGCGTCCGCTAGCAGTTGTTGTGCTGTCGTGTGGTACGTGTGCTGGTCCAGAAAATTCTTTTCGCTTCGAATAGGACTATTATTTAACTCAAATTCGCAACGAAAATTGGCAGAAAATGTTCCTTGAACCAAGCTGTGATGGATAAACATGAAAAGTGCCAGGGAAACAAGGTTTTATGCGGCCAAATAACGTTTTTCTCGCTGGCCTGCCAGTTTTTGTGCGCCTGTGTGTGTGTGTGTGCGTTTGAGGGTACCAAAATTTGCAGCCCGAAAAAAAAGTTGAGGAAGAAAAATCTTTTTCTCTACCAACTTGGCACTGCGGTGCCTTTGCATGTGTGCGTACAGTCGGCTCGCCTGCTAATTTTACGCAAAAAACCACAACAATAATGTGTAAAAATAGTTTACAATTGCAATTGCGTGTGCGTGTGTATGAGCGTGCATGTGTGTGTGCGTAGTAGGTTGGGCCTGTGTGTGTGCAATTTTTTCCGGCAGGCAAAAACTCTCCGTTTGCAACCCTGAAAAATCGATAAAACTGCAGCAAGACTTTCGGTGTAGATTTCACTAGCCAAAAAACCGAACAAATTAATAAAAAAAAAAAAAAAATGATTATCCTAATCGTTTCCACCTTTCTCTTTTTTCACCCCACAGCTTTTGTAACTAAAACTCCGTTTTGACATCACTTTCATCATAATCTGAATAAAAATAATAATAATATAAAAATACAACAACAAAAAATATGATAGAAATATAAAAAACCATCGAAAACGAATCAAAAAATAATACATACAAAATATAAAACGCAAATAATTGAAAGTTACAGAAAAAATACATGAAAAAACCAACAACAACATAGCTCAAAAGGAAAATTCAAAGCGAAAACTTTTTAAGTTTTTTGGACTCTTTGTTTTTGTTTCGTTTGCTTTGCAAAGAAAAATCACACACAAAACGGAAAAACGAGAATTTTTACGCCGCCCGTGGGTGTGAGCGAGACAGACAGAGAGAGGGAGATAAAGCGACTGCGCAAATAAAAAAACAAACAACAAAAAAAAACAAGCCAAGCTTGAAACGAAGACTTTCAAATAAAACAACAACAAAACCAACAACAACAACAAACCAAACAAATTGAAACGCTGTGAAATTAACTCGTCAATACTCAAAAGCACCAACAAATAAATAAATAAAAGAAAAGCAAAAAATAAAAGGCAAACTACGGAGGAGCAAGTAAAGCGGAGTTCAATAAGAAAACGGCAAAAGCACTGAAAACAAAAAGCAACGGGAAACGAAACTAACGGGAAAGTAAAGGCAACGGCGCTGCGGCGTTCGAACTCTCGAATAAAAAACAAAACCGAAAAAATACACTTTAAAAAACGCTAAATCAATCCCAAAATTCCTCATTATTTTTCCTGAAAAGCTTTAATTTAATTACGAATTTTTTGTTGTTAAGTCAAAGTGAATTCAATTTGCTAATTAATTTAAATTAAGACAACAACAGCAACAGAGCTACAAAAGCAGCAGCAACAACAAACAAACAACCAACCAACAACAAACAACTGAATTAATGTTTTAAAGTACAAAATAACCGGGAGTAAATCAACAACAAATAATTTAAACATATTAAAAACGATATAATTTAAAACGCAACATCAATCTAAATTATTTAACTAAATAAACAAAAAACACTGCTAGAATTTAAGTCAAAATAAAAACTGAGAAAAGCCCAGCTGGGCGAAAAGGAAGTGAGAGAAAGAAGGAGAGCAGATTAAAACCGATTAAGCAACAATTGTGCCGCAAAAAGTGTGAATAAAAATATATACTACAAAAATAACGGTAACAATAAAGAAAACATTTAAAACCAAAAATCTACAAGAATTCTATAAGTTTTAAGTCACGTTTTACACAGACGTACAACAACACCAGCAAATTAACTTAGCCAATAAATTAAACAAAATAAAAACCAATAAATTAGTAGAAAATTAAACGGATTAAGAAAATATACATAGAGAACGCATAACAAATTCAAAACTGCGGCCTTGCGCCAAAAAACAGTTTTTATTTTTCCAACAAAACATTGTTTTTACTAGTTTTCAATTCAGTTTTTTTTTATAAGTGTACCTAGTGAGAAATGTTAAAAGTCTAAAACAGCAAAAGCAACTGCAACAAACGGAAGTAAAACGGAGAAAAGAAAAACAAAACAAATTCAAAGAAAGATTTAACAACTCTGTGATAATTACTGTAAATTTATAAATTTAAATAAACAAAAAAGAAAAACGCAAAGAAAAAACACAAAAAAATCTCTAATGGAATGAAAGGCAAACCCCGTAATTTTAAACAATAGAAGGAGCGAAGAAGGAGCGAAAGAAGAAGCTGAAAACAGAAAACATCTTAAACCAACAACAACAACTTTACACTTAAGAGCAAATGCAAATGAAAAGATAAAAAACATTGAAACAAATTCGTGATATCTTAAAGGACTTCGATACATATATACTATAGTATATTATATATTATATTATATAAACTATTAAAATAAGCTTAAATCTAGTAAGCGAGAACCGAGAAAACAAAACAAAACAACGGAATAAGTGAAAAATAACAAAACCAACCAACACAAAGCAAAAATAAAAACCCTAGGTTATAAAAAAGACTTCAAAACGCATTCAAAAAATATATATATTTAAACAAAACAAAATAAATCGTAGGATTAAAGTTCAACATAGTAAATGAGCGAGGATAACTCCACATAACGGGTGTCCTATATCTATTATATATAAAGAAAAAGAAAAACCTTAAACTCATAATTTTTGCTTAGTGAATAGTAAATGAAACAGCAATAAAACAGCAACAACAACAACAAACAAATTATACAAATTGTGCAACCGAAAAGTAATAGCAACGTACAGCGAAACAAAATAGGAAATCGACACTGAGAGAAAGAGGAACCGGAAACGGAAGCCCCGAGAAGGAGAAGCAGCAGGAGAAGAAGAAGCAGATTCGAACCTCGTCCCCAAAAATCATCGTTGTACTAAGGGTATTCGAAAGTAAATTAAAATTAAATCACTACTACTTCCTATAAACCACAACGATTGCCTACAAAATATATATTATATATATGTATACTATATAGAAAACAAAAAACAATATAATCAAGCAAAACACACAAAATATTCAAATATCAAGCTAATCTAACCCAAAAGTAAAAGTATTCCCAGTGTATTTTTCTAGTAAAACTAAAGTAAAAATATAAAAAAATCAACCAAAATCATTTCAAACAAAATGCAATAATTCAATGATAATTCAAACTCGAACAAAAACAAAACAAAAAACACCAACGGCAGCAGCTGGTATGCATTTTCATCGTAAAACAACAATATTTTGAATACACAAAACAAGCAAAAATATAAAAATAAAAAAACTTTAGAAAAAACAACCTACAAAACAGACCCAGGAAGGAACTTCAAACTACCAAAACAAACCAACAACGTTACAATATTTGTCGGCATTTTTTACAAGAAAAAAAACACACAACAACAAGGAACACAAAAACAAACCAACAACAGCAAAGGAAAGCTAAGAAAAACAACCATTTTTTTTGCGGGGCATGCCCTCAAGAAAAGACAAAAATTTTTATTAACTTCGAAGACAAGGAATTTCAGTGCCTCTTGTGCCAGTGTTTAGCCAAAATATATATACACAAAAAACAAAACAAACAACAAATAAAAAACAAATACGTATTTATTGCTTAGTTTTTTTCTCTTTGATATAAAAATACACAAAAAATCTAAAAAAAACGAAATATAAAAATATCCTAAAGATAAAGAAAAGATATCAAAAATCTGTTTTCGGTAATTTTCGCGTTTTCTTCAACTTCAACTCTCGTTCCAATCGTTCTCGTCATTCGCATCCATTATCGGGTTATATCACTGACCACCCAATACCAACAACATCGCAATCACCGTCGCCAAGAACCAGTCTCCAATTTGCTAGTCCTTATCAGCATTTTTCTTTGTTTGTTAATATCCAATCAATCAATTCAACATGAATACCCAATCGAAGGTGTACCGCACCGGCGAAGGTAAGTGGGGAATTGGGTCTCTTATTTACAGAACATTTAGGCCACATTTAAGAACGGGTTCTGACTTAATTTATTACTTTGATTACTTTGATTACTTTGTGAATTGACCTAAATCTTTTTATATATTTTATTCAAAAATCTATTTCCGCAAGTCTTTAATTAAAAATATTTATAGAATTTGATAATTATGATTATCTTATTTGAAAATAAATAATTTTATATTTGTAGAATTTTGAATCTTAAAGTAAAGTTGTTGATTTGATTTTATAACTATAAACTAGATTTTAAAGGGGAGAAAATAAATGTTAAGAAGATGTGCATATAATGCAAAAAGTTGATAATTTTCTTCCTTATAATATTTTATATTTCTTCTCCTCCAATTTAATGCTTCAGAAATCTATGACAACTTGCCATGCGATGGTTATTTCAACATGAATGCCATTCGCAATCTGGGAATCCCGACTACATTCCCGACCATTGGAACCTTTACGCTTGACTCAACCACTTTGGGATTGCAGCCGCAAGGTCAGGGGCCGTCTCAGCAACATCAGCAGCAGCAGCAGCAAAATATGCATCATCACCAACAGCAGCAGCAGCACCAACAACAGCAGCAGCAGCAGCAGCATATGCAACAGCAGCAGCAACACCAACAGCAGCAGCAACAACATCAACAGCAGCAGCAACATCAACAGCAGCAGCAGCATCAACAACAGCAGCAGCAACAACATCAGAGCATTGGAATGTTTGATGCCAACGAGGTTAACGATGTCATCCAGAATCCTCCTCAAATCGGTGTATTTCAATCTAACAGTGTTTTGACCAATGGAGCTGGGAGCTCCTCTTCGATCTTTGGCTCCCAGTCGAGCAATTCTTCGGCCGCAGCTGCGGATCCCAGCCAGACCACCCGGGAAACTGGCATCATCGAGAAGCTGCTGGTGAGTAGAAATGGGGGAACTTTCACTTGACCGCAATATCTAATTTTACGCTATTTATTCCGGCTTAATTATAGCACTCCTATGGATTTATTCAGTGCTGCGAGCGGCAGGCGCGTCTCTTCTTTCATTTCTCGCAATTCAGCGGTAATATTGATCATTTGAAAATCGGAGATCCCGTGGAGTTTGAGATGACCTATGATCGCCGTACCGGCAAGCCGATAGCTAGTCAAGTGTCTAAGATAGCCCCAGAGGTTGTACTTTCCGAGGAGCGTGTCACCGGCACGGTGACCACCGAGCTGCGCACGGATAGCGCCAACAATGTGCTCAACTCCAGCGAGACCACCGGTCGCATAAGCTATGAGAACCGAGGCGAATGCTTCTTCTTACCCTATACCAAAGACGATGTGGAAGGCAATGTCAACTTGCGCGCTGGCGACAAGGTCAGCTTCCAAATCGCAACGAACCAAAGGTGAGGACTATTTGATGATTAAATAATTTACATCTTCACATAAATTAATTCCATTTCTTCTTTTCCGCAGAGGTAATCTAGGCGCCTGCCATATTCGCCTGGAGAATCCGGCGCAGCCGGTCAAGTATCGTGGCGTGGTCTGTTCGATGAAGGAGTCGTTCGGCTTTATCGAACGCGCCGATGTGGTTAAGGAGATTTTCTTTCACTTCTCTGAGGCCGAGGGCAATGTGGAGCTGCGTCCCGGTGACGATGTCGAGTTCACCATCCAGACGCGGAGCGTAAGTGGCAGCGGCGATCCGACCAACCCCAACCTCCTACAATCAAAAATGCAGTCTGCATCTGTGCCTCCGCAGGGCCGTGAATTTGCGTGCAACATCACGCGCCTAGCACCGGGATCGGTGATCTTCGAGGACGTGGACAGCACGGTGTATAAGGGCCAAGTGCTCAAGTCGCTTGATCGCAACAATCCGGTGCGTCAGAACAATGATCCCTTGCCGGGTCGCATCCGTTACAGGGCTTTGGATTACTCCGAGGTGGAGGTACCGTTCGGGGACAAGGACCAGAAGGGTGACTTCACCCTGCGCCACGGTGACTGGGTGCAGTTTCTCCTGGCCACCGATCGGCGTGATCAATTGCAGCGGGCCACTTCGATTGCCCTGTTGGACGAGACCTTCAAGGTGTCCGGCGAGAAGAGAGAGCAGGGCACCATCGCCTCACTAAAGGAGGGCTTCGGCTTCCTGCGCTGCGTAGAGCGACAGGCCCGTCTATTTTTCCATTTTACTGAAGTTTTAGATACGGTAAGAATAATATAATTTTATATGTTTATTACACTTCTTCAGTAATTTATTTTTTCTTATTACAGAGCCGCGAAATCGATGTCAACGATGAGGTGGAATTCACTGTTATTCAGGAGCCTGGATTGGCCTATAATAACTCGCGTTTGCAGGCCATACGCATTAAACACTTGCCGCCCAACTCAGTGCAATTCGAAACTCTAATGGCCAGCAACATAGAGGGTATGCTCTATTTATTACCATTTCTATTTATACTTTTTCTAATGCGTGAAATCTATGATCAGGTTGCGTAACACGAGAGGCCCCTAAGAGCCCAATTAAATCTCAAGATCGCGTCGAGGGCGGTGTGATTACCTACGAACATGCCGATGTTAAAAAGACTATAATGTATTTTCTTAAAGACTGCGAAAAACCACCAAGGATTGGGGAGCGAGTACGCTTCGATATTTACATGGTAAGTTGAAAAATTTAGCAAATTCAGCAATCGAAATCTAAAAATTCCTTTAATACGGCAGGTCAAACGTAACAAGGAGTGTATAGCCGTCAACGTACAGCTAGTTTCGCTGCAGCAACAACAGCAGCAGCAACAGCAGATGCTTCTTAATCAGCCGATTGCTGGAGCAAACATAAACCAGAATGACCAGCTTGCAGGATTGTCGAATGGAGTCAGTAGCAGCAGCTCGAATGCCTCGCTGCAGAATGGCTATGTCATGCACGGCAGCCCCGGTGGCAGCACTAGCAGCGTGGGCAGCAACAATCCTGGTCACCTGGACGACTTTAAGCTGGAGAACAACAATCATGCCGGAACCGAGGCCGGTCAGGTGTACCGCGGCTTCATAGCCGTGATGAAGGAGAATTTTGGATTCATTGAGACTTTGTCCCACGACGAGGAGGTCTTCTTTCACTTCAGCAATTATCTGGGCAACCCCAATTGGTTGGAGTTGGGTCAGGAGGTTGAGTACACTCTGGCCCGCAACGGAAATACTTCCGTTTCTGGAAACTGCCTGCCTGCGGAGAATGTTCGCATGCTGCCAAAGAACTCTATTCCTCAGCCGGCTGTGCTGGAAACCACGCACAATGGCGTGGTGGCTCGTCCGCTGCGCTGCATCAATCCCGACCAGCAGGAGTACGCCGGTCTCATTGAAATTCTCGATGAGCTGCGCACCACCGTCATTTCGCAACATGAGTTCGGGATCACTAGTCTGGTGAACAAGAGGGATCTGCTCCAGAAGGGCGATCTTGTTAGCTTCCGCATTGATGAGAGCGGCCGGGCAGCGAACGTAAATGCCGTTAGGCAAAAGAAACGCGCCACTGTGGACTCCATTAAGGGGCAGTTTGGTTTTCTCAACTTTGAGGTGGAGGATGGTAAGAAGTTGTTCTTCCACATGTCCGAGGTGCAGGGCAATACTGTCGCCTTACATCCAGGAGATACTGTGGAGTTCTCCGTGGTTACCAATCAGGTGAGTTGATGCTTGCTATTATTTGGTTGAGATTCTAACATTCAACCATATATTTTCTCATCAGCGTAATGGAAAGTCTTCGGCTTGCAATGTTCTAAAAATAAACGATCGTCCGGATCGTCTGATCTCGCGCCTCAAGCTCAACGGCGATGACACTGTGCCGCGCCTAATCCTCATTCGCGCACCAAAGGGACCGCAGGGCAAAGGCTTTTCTGTTCTAGCGCGTCATCCACGCATTCCAGGTGAGAAAATAAACCGCAAAAATGTATGCAGCGGTTTTACTTAACAAAATCTAATTTTTCAGGCAATTTGGTGGAGTAGATTGCTGAAAATGTTGCATTAGCAAGCCAGATATTAGATGCACATCAAAGACAATTACCTACAGCTATATATATTCTTGTACGCAAGCCATAAATGAGCAGGCTACCAATCAACCAACTAACAGCAACGTGAACTTGTCGCCCTAACCATATACACAAACATTTATAACGAATATAATCCCTAGAAGCAAACAAACACTATTGGAAACGATCTAATTGATAATAATTGATAGCAAAGGCATACAATTAATATTTACGAAACTACTTAACGGCAACTCAACAAGAGAACTCTTCGTGTCTGAAATCGAAACTTATTTGTAATATTACCAACTAACCCCTCCACCATTGTAACGCTTTGTTTTCAACTAGACGCAACCGTGATCCGAGTTGTGGCCAGTTTGAAGCAAAATGAAATTGAAATCCAAGTGTCTGAGAGATGAAACCAAAACGTTTGTATACGTATACTATTTTCTACTAGTTTGCTTTAATTTTAACTAATTAAAAAATCAATGCGAAAAACAAAACAAAGTGAGATGAAGGAAACAAGCAACATAATCTATGAAGTATTTATTATAGAATGGCAACGAAATCCTTGCATAATTGCGTTAGAAATTGTATAAAAGCAACACTCTCTAAATACATTTATCTATAGCTGCTTTTACTGTATCTTGCTCTACTCGTATTCTTTTGTACTTCTCGAAAACTGTTCTTTCACTGCTTTCAATCTTACTGTTAACGATTTATATTTATTGAATAATTATTGTACTGCGGCAGCAACAGTTAAGGTAGAACAACAATCGCAGCAGCAACATCAACATCAACAAGAAATCAATCAATGGAGTGAAGCAAGAAAAAGTATTTATATCTACAAGTACATATATATTTTACATATTCATTAACGTAAACAAAACTAATATTAATGTTATTATTTCCTTTAATTTGATCTTTGCTTGTGAACACCCCCAAGTTGTTTCGCCAAATCTTTTGTTGCATTCAGACGGTTGCATTAACTTATTACGTAACATATTATACAAAAACATACATACATGCTACATCTTAAATATTTATTTAAAGCAACAACAAAACGCATTAAGAAAACTCACAAAAAAATATTGAGGAGAGAAGTAAATTACGAAAAGTTTTGTGTGACGATGAAGAGCAAATTAAATTTGCTGCGCCAAATCTGTTGAAACCATTTAATGAAGATTATAAAAATAATTTTTAAAAAATCTATATACATATACGAAAAAAATCTAAAAAAAAAATAAAACTAAAAACCAAACCTTATGAGCGTGTCGTGTGTCGGTAACAAAGAGCAAATATTGTGAAAATTATGAATTTCAATTACTAAGAAACAAAAAAACTAATGTAACAAAAAAAAACACAAAAAAACATTTAACAAGCTAACAACAAATTTGGGATCAGTACGTCCTATTATAGCCATGTTATATACAACTACAACAGCAAAAACCACAAAAACAAGAACTTACACTAAGCAACACAGACACTCACAGACAAAACCAGAACAAAGAGCAAGAAAAAATAGTAACTTTAATATTGTATAACGATTATACATCTACATATATATAGATATATGCCGGATATACATCCCGAGGGATATATCCTGCAGGGCGGGTGGGGTAACTGAGGTTGATGAAATAGTCGACAGAAATGCCAAACGCCATCGCTGCCCAAAACATTTTCAAAGCGGCCGGCACCTGGGCGTTTTGTCTTTCATGCAATGCAAGAAATGAACAGCACAGTAACTAAAATCCTTATTACGAAAAACCAACAAAAACAACAAAAAATATTTCAAATAAAACACAAAAAAAATCGAAAAAAACTCAAAATGTAACAAAAACATCAAAAAAGATACAAAAAATACAAGAAAAATACATACATACATATGTGCTTGAATACGAAAAAAAAATCGCAAACTATATAAGTCAAATAATACAACAACAACAGAATAAATAATAAATACATATTTCAATAAACTAAAAAGTCAATATGTGCATTTCATTGGTTTACTGTGGAGTTCTGAAGATTTATAACCCGCACCATTCAAAACATTTTAATTCCAAAGAGAGATTTAGTTTTCGGTTTAAATTTTTGTTTTTATTTATAAGAATAATTTATATCTGCTTAGATTCGTTTGGTTACATGACATGACTATGGTATGGTATCATCGTATCGCATTTCCTTTTTTTTAGACTCTCGTACGCTTCTTTAAACCTTACAGTTTATTGACTTTTCTTTTCGGTTGTTGGGCTCTCTATATGCTGGGAATTGCAATTCGTTTCGTTTGCTCTTACGCTGCTTAAAATTCAAGATCCTCCCGTTCTTCGTTTATATACTTCTATACTCGTATGTGTTGAGGTTATGTCAAATATCTTATGATTTAACGCTTGCATTGATTTCTCGTTTAGTGAATATATTGCATTGATTTCGATTCGATTTTTGGTTGTCGCACGTTTAATATATCGCCTATTTATAAATATATATCGCTTAGGTTTAGTAGATATACGAGTATGGCAAAAATGGTGTCTTTGTGTGGGACTAGAACTTTTTTGACGAATTTAAAAACCGATCGATCGATTATCGTATATAAAGCCAGTAAAAAGGGATTCGTAATACAAATTGAATTGATTATTTTCTCGTTTAACTTTGTTTGGGAGATTAATTGATTCGATTCGAACTTACAAGTACTATTACAAAAACGTTCGAGCTTTGTATAAAAAATCGAGGTAAACTTGATAGTGCATCGGATCTGTTTGGGTGTTGTGTCCTTTACTTGGTTAATCCTTGCTTGCAATTGGTGTTAGGGGGAAACTCAGAGTTCTGTGTTTTTTTGGAGGCATTTGCCGCCGAAGGCATTTCAATAATGGCTGTGATTGATTCTGATCCGCTACAATGATGCATCCAATTTAAACATTCTTGGTTTTTCTTGGGACGAAACGATGGACTGCTTCTACATGGGCTCATGCACATGATAGTGAAAGAAAGCATCGACCTACTTGAGATACATTATGTATCTTACCTTATCTTATCTGACCTTGTCTTTTCTTTGTTTTTGATTTGTTATTCTAATACGAGAGAGAGCGAGGGAAAATTTTAATATATTTTTCGTGTTTTTTTGGGGTGGGCAAGTTTTTCTTTCCAGAACTGCGTATATACGAGTTATAATTTCTTATATATTTGTTTGCTCTTAATAGGAAGAAGTTAGATAGTCTTAATTTAAGTGTACATAGCTATATTTGATATCCAAAGGTTGTGCTTAATTTTTTTTTCGCCTTTCTAGCAATATTTTAATTTTTATTCTTCAATAAGTTTTTGAACGGGGAAACTTGAATTGCTTGTGCTGGCTACGCCAAGTGGGGACTTCTGAGGGTTCAATCTTCCGGGATCGCCTAACTTAGCGTAACTGTGGGACAGGGGAGTGTGTTTGGTGCTCCTAAATCGAAGAATATTTACCATGATTCGAATTCAAATTTTTCTTGATTACAGTCGACCTTCTCTAACTCTAACTAAAATTGAATGGCACTAGCGTTTAACGACTGAGTTTCCTACAATTCTAAATAATATAATTGGTTTTTGTAATTTACTACAAAAAAACTAAATAATTAAATTTCTTTCTAACATGATTTACATTTTTCATAAAAACAAATTCACCGAATATAAAATCCTAATTTTTAACAACCAATTAAAATTCTTTTTTAAATATTAGGAAATTGAAAATAAATTTCCATATTGTTTCGAGTTAGAGAAGTTCGACTGGTGATTGATTTTTTGTTTTGCTTTGGGTGTAGCCCTATCATCTGACTTAGCAGTTAGCCGACATGGCACTTCAGGCGCTGTTCTTGGAGACAAACTCGCGCAGGATGTCGCCGGCCATCTCGATGTTGTTCCGCGATATCCCCAGAGCGGTGATCGCGTTCTCCTTTGAGTAGCCCGCGTTCATCAGCCGGGCTATGTACTCCAGGTTAATGTTTTCGTAGGGCACGGAGCCGCAGTCTTTTTGATTGATCGTCACGTTCGCATAGAGCAGCGGTTGCGATTGCTGGAGGGGATTAGCCCCATTGCCCGCCACCGCTGCCGGCGTTGTCGTCGTTGTGGTCTGGCTCTGCTTGGCCGGGATGACCCTCTTGCCGTTGGCCACCGCTGCTGAGACGGCACCACCACCACTGCTCGTGGTGCAGAGTTGAGTGTAGTGCGAGGAGGCCGAGTCCTGGCGGCTCAAGGTGACGCCACGCGCCTCCAGGGGGCGGGTATCGATTACGCCGCTTATAGTTTCCGCCGGACCCACCTCCACGATGTCCTCGTCCAGCAGCGAGAGCACCGGCGACGTGGTACTCGTTGCTATGCGCTGTTGGCGCATCAGATCCTCGGCCAAGGTGTCCACGCTGGACGAGACATGTGGTGGAATCGGGGGCGCCGTCGTCTGGGGCGGCACATTGTCCAGGCTGCACTGGATGTTGTCGATGCTCTTGCTACTGCTGGGCGGTGGCGGTGCCGTTGCCTTGCTGGGTGTCTCCACGCCCGGTGAGGATTTCCTGGGCGGCAGGGGCGGAGCCACCACCGCTGCTGCTGCCGTCGAAGGTGTCCCCGGATCATGGAGATTCTGCAAAATGGCATATGAACTCGAGCTGGAGGCATTGTCGCTGGTCGTGCTGCTGTTGCTGCTGGAGTTCTGGGGCAACTTCTGGCCATAGGTGGAGTTGGCCACACAGGAGCCAATTAGCGGAGCACTCATCCGGTTGGTGTTCTTCTGACTGGTGCTGATTCCGCCGCCGCCGCCGCCGCCTCCATTGCTGAGGACCGCCGAAGCAGGAGGAGCGGAGGGCTGGGGCTGCTGATGCTGGGAGGAGGACGTCGATGCGCCCACTGTGGCTGCTGATACTGAGGAGGAGGAGGAGGAAGATGTGGAGGCGGCGGCAATGGAGGAGCACGAGCTGCTGGGCAGGCTGAGGGTGGGCGTTCCGCCGGCATAGAGATCGTTCTGCACGGCCATCAGACTGGGCGTGGTGCTTCGGCGTCCCAAACGGGGCGATGTGTGCGGACTGTGCTTCTCAGCCGCCACCGTGGAGGATGTGCTGAGTGCGTGCAGCGATGAGGTGGCTATGTTGAAGTCGCCCATGTCCTAAACATATCCAGAACAGAAATCAGATTAAAGGTCTCCTTAAAGTTCAGTTGGAACTAATCATGGAATTATAAAAGTATCTAAGCTGACAATTGGGAAATATTAAAGAAGTACTTTATAATTGAAAAGAAAAAAAAAACAGTTTAAAAATCAGTAATTAAAAAGATATTTCCTCTGGTAACAGGTAAGTAGAAGTAACTAATCATGGAATTATAAAAATATCTAAGCTGACAATGAGTTGGAAAATTTAAAAATAATAACTACTTTATAATTGATAGAAATAAACAGTTTAAAAATTAGTAATTAAAAAGATATTTCCTCTGGTAAAAGGTAAGTAAATTGTAAGTTTTTCTCTGAATTTTAAATGTATTTTTAACAAGTACTTTTTCGGTCATTTATTCAAAAAAGAGAAAGTTTAACCAGGTACAACTAATTTGAATTTTTTATTTTAATACAAATTCCATGTGATAGATTCCATCTGAACATAGTAGACCCCTTAAGCAAATGTTTCGCTGATCATAGAGCATGCCGCTGCTGGCTGGAGGAAATGGGCATGCACATCAAACAGAAAATCTGAGGAAAATAAGAAGTCTCTAGGAGAAACACAGCTAAATAAATAAGGAAACATAAAAATCAATTCAAACCAAATTTAAATATTCGTATTATGCATATATTTTGTTTTGTTTCATTTTTTTTTGTGGTTGTGTTGTTGTTTTGTTTTTAGCCGTAAACTTATTAAGGAAATCAAAAACTAAACGCTAAATGTATAAAAATTGCATTAGATGTATTATATAAATATTCATTATCGTGTACATTAATGCGATCTGTTTTAGTGTTGTATTAAGTTAACGAAATGAGCCGAAATGTGAGTTCGATTTTTGAAATTTCTCTGCTAATACTTTTCGTTCGTATTTTTGATAGCAACGAGCGCTATAAATTCTGGCCTTGTGACACAGGAAATCAAAAATTAATTTACATACGATCTAACTAAATTATCGATTGATTCGAGGCCTTCTATGTGGTTTAGCCTGATTTCTTAATTTTCACTTGTTTTTTTTTGTTAATAATAAATTACAGTCTTAGGGCAGCGCGGTGGCTGCTTACAAATAAAATTGAATGGATGAGGGGAAGTAAACGCACGCTACTACAAACTAAATATATCTTTGGAAGTATTAAACAATAAACTAAAATGAAATAAACACATAACGGAGTAAAATGAACAAGAGCATGATTCTAGAGTAAGGGATAGATACAAAGAGTACTGCGCTACACAGAAAGTGATAATTAAGCTCGATGTGGAAGAGAAAATACAAAATAATACAGAACAGGTTACAATTATAAATTCCATAGTGCCTATGTACAAAAGTGCAATCGAGGGCGAATCGAACCGATTCAAAATGATTCATAAACAGAGGCGAACGTGATCAATAGATAGAGAGAGCGTGAGAGAGGAAGAACGAACAACTAAACGAACGCACACAAGCCAAACCAGCGGAGAGAAAACAGAGGAAGCGATAACAAACGATGGTTGATGAGCGACTTCCGGTCAAAGAACTTTAACTACGTTATGCATGTGTGCGTGATGGACAATGGTTGCGGTTGAGCGTGTGTGCGTGGGTCCGTGAGTGTTAGTTGCATGAGTTTGGCTAATAATTTAAATATGTTACAGCTAAACAAACAAAATTAAACTCGAAACTGCAACTGCAAATGCAGGCTAAACATTAAACTTATATAAACAATAGCAGTTGTAAAATCTAAAATATATAATGTATATATAGGCATATATAACTGTTTAAACGAACCAAAGGTAATCATAAGAGTAATGTATATATATATATAAATAGCAGCACAGGCGGCAGCGGAGCAGGCGGATCAGGCTGTGAACAAAACTATACCTCAGTGTCGTCTTCTTCCTGCTGCTGCTGTCGCCCATTGGTGACGTTGCGGTTATGTTGCTTGCGCGGATCGAAGGCGTCCACGACGATCTGTTCGGTGCCCTTGATCTCGGCCCTACAGAAGGGACAGCCCTGCAAGAAATCATGGGTTAGTGATATCTCATTTGATTAATCAACTGGCAATGCTCACCTGTCCCTCGGAATCCACTTGCCAGGAGGTGAGGCAGGGCGTGCACAACAAGTGCCCGCAGGGCTCAATGCGAATATCCTTGTCGTTCTCCGCACAGATCTTGCACAGCTGGAAGGTGCTGCCTATAATACCGAGAAATATTTTTGTTGAGTAACATATTTATAGAGGTGGAATTACGTTTGCAAACTCACCCATTTCACAGTATAGTTCGTATTGCTCTTGGGTTACGGTTATGTGATCCTCGGTGGGACTTTGAACGGCAGACGATAGATCCGGATTGTAGGCTTGGCCATCTGGATACAAGTAGAAGCCCTCACTGAAATGTCATAATAATAATAATTAGTAATGAAATACCGTTCAAATGTTATTCATAACTTACCGATGGCCATCGAGCAACGCCTGGCAAAGCGATTTGTTCTGCGGGATTGTCTGCAGAATCTCTCCCTCGGCGGTCACATAGCCGATGGCCCACTGGCCCAACCGCGTGCAGGAGAGCCGGAAGACGTAGCTGCCCGCCTTGAGGATGTAGCGCTGCAGGCGAGCCTTTACCTCGTCGTAGGTGAGGAAGGCCACGTAGCCCGGATGTGTGACGGCCAGGATTTGCCAGTTGCGCAGCAGTGTTACCCAGGGCTGAAAGAGGCGTGTGAATACGTCGAACTCGAAGTTGGAAATGAAGTCGTTGCAGGTCAGATCGATGGTAGTCTTTAGGGCCATGGCCTCCAAGCCGGAAATTATGGGATGTACTTTGTTCAGCTCCTGCCGGAAGATCTTCCAGGGAACCAATGTGCTGCAATACAGAGGAAAAGGTGTGAGTATTCGTATTGTCTTGGGTTGCAGAAATTTTTAAAACAATTTAAATAATTTTTAAAAATTTTAAATAATTTTTTTAATAAATTCCTATTCTACTAATGGAATAATGGAAACATGAAACAATCTTAATCCTAATTTCACTTCCGCAAATTTAACTAAGAAAACAGTTTTGTAGATGGAATCATTTTACCACATAACTGATAAGAGAGTTGTTTGGGTTACAAACTGTTTGAGATAAATTATAAATAACTAAGTGATAACAAAAACAAAAGTATTGTATTGTAATAAAAATAGTATTTACAGATAATTAAATTATAATTATTATGGTGTATGGATACATTTTAAAAAAGTTTTAAATCTTTTGTATAATCAGTAAAAGTTATAATACTTTTGTGTATTATTCTAAAAATGTTTTAGCCTGGAGTAACAGGGCTAGCATGGTATTGAACCGGTTGAAACTGGTTTGGTTCTGATACGATATTGCACTTTCAAAGTAGAGTTTCTTTAGAAATTATCCAAAATCAAATTGTATTGGTATAGCTAAACTTTTCAAATAAAGCCCTGATTTTGTGATATTTAAATGTTGCCATATCCCACAGCAACCCAACTCACCTGTTACCGAAGTTGCTCTTCCAAAAGTCGGCCGCATCCGCCTTGGTGATCCGGAACTGATCCCCGGCAAAGACGCCGTTGGGGAAGATGGCCTTCAGTTCGCTGAGCATGTGCGAGAAGACCAGGCTTAGCTTGGTGAGATTCCGGCGGTAGTGGGAGTTCTCGTCGAACATCTTCTCCTTGCCCTCCTTGAAGAGCTTGATGGCCTGCTTGCACTTTCGCATCAGGTTGTTGATGAACACGTTGAAGTGCTCGTTGGCATGGAGCAGGTGCATCTGGTCCTCGTTCTTCGAGTAGATCAATCTCAGGCGCTGATACGTATCCGGCAGGATGTCCAAAATAAACGGTGGACTGTTCTTCAGGTTCATCTTGGGCTGCTGGCACAGCTTGACCACCTTGTCCATCAGCTTCCAGGTCTTCTCCAGCGTCTTCTTGTCGGTGGACAGGCGCTGGGAGACACAAGCTTCCGAGATGGCGCCGTGGAGCTTGGAAAGCAGCGATGGGAAAATCTTTGGCTGCGATTGCACACGGGTTCCACTGCCTCTCGTCGCCATCTTTTCTCTCTGCCGCTGCGCTGCCGACTGCGCTGCCTCTGCTTCTTGCTCTTCTCCTTGTTGTTGTTGTTGGCCCTGTAGTGGTAGTGGTGACTTCTATGAGCTATCCCAAATCCGATTTATCCGACTTTCCCCCGATCTTCACGGCATGCAATCCTTGGGGACTGGCAGTATCTTTAACTCGGCACTCGGCGTGTGCATTTGGGGCTACGCGATTTGGCGACGTTTTCGTTTTTTAACCCACACAATATTTTTTCAATGAATGCGACGGGGTGTGACCGTGGCTGCAACGCCAGTAAATACCACGAAACTCGGTCGCAGGTGGGCACACTATACAGAGGGCTGCACTCGGCTGTGACGTCACTGTTGACCTGATGAAAAATTAAACCGTTACAAATGGCGGTTACAAAAATTTAAATTTAACACCATATTATAAAAGAAACCAAACCAGTTTTTATCCATTTTCCACGGAACATGTCGTCAAGATTACAGTTACGCTCTATAAAATGTGAGAATTTTGTCTTCTAATCCTTTGTCTCTGTATGCTTTAATTTAGTTTCAAGGAGCATTTATTTGTTATTGAAATTCATGTAGGGTAAAAGACTATATATATACGGATATCCGTATCGGTATCTAGAAAACACATTGAAAAGATTAGATCCTTAAAAAGCTACGAAAAAAATTTTAACGTTTAATAAAGTGATAGTCAAATACTTAAAATATTTAAAACTAAATGTTTGAAACGGCCAAACTAAACAATAAAGGAAACAAGGGTAAAAAAGATTTATAAAATGTACTATGTGTTGGGATGGTTCCTATAAATGGACGTCATTGCTTAAAAGGAAAACTAGCCTAAAACCATAAAAATATGCTATGACAAGAAGAGACAGCCACTGGAGTTTTTATATTTGACGTGAAATAACTTGTGAACGTTAATAGTAGGCTTCGTAAATTGATAGGGAGTAAAGTTTTCCACTCATGTGTGCTATATTTTTCCGACTGGGGCGAGAACTCTCCCCTTGCCATATAATTCGCGCCATTTATCTTTTGATTCACAGCCTTGCGTTTATATTTATATAATACCCGCACTGGTTTGGATCGCCGACTAAAGCTGTGATTAGATGGAAAGAAAACCCGCAGAACAGGTGCGTGGCTCTTGCCTTCTATCGTTTATTATGGACATCTTTTCGCACACGGTTGTTTCTATCGCTTTTTTCTATTTTTTAATATGCACTGCCACTGCAGCCGCAATTTTCACTTTCCATTTTTATTGGCAACCGCAGGCGAACGTCAAATATTTGGCCAAAAAAGAAACTGCACGGCTGCCAAAAGGTTTTTACGTCTCCGGCCTGGCTTTCTTTTAATTAAATTTGGTTTTTGTGTTTTTTTTTATTTTCTTATTTTTTATTTTTTGGATGGGTTCGGTTTTGGGACCTGCAAGTTGTCGTGTTTGTGGTATTAGTTCTGGGTGCTGGCGCTTAAAGCCGAGTCACGCCTGTCATATGCAGTTTGGCTTTTTTTGTTGAGCTCGGCTTTTGGCTCTGGCTCTCTCTGATCTGCCCAAAAAGCTAACTGTAAACATTCACTTACTGACCTCTTTTTCGGCGGCAACTTCCACCTCCACTCAATTTTCTTTAATGCACGCGACTCTGCCGCCAATGATCTGCTTCTTCATCTTCCTCCACCCGCCGCCGAAGCACAGTGGAACAAAAATAGGTTAAAAATCAATTTTTATTGCCTTAGATCTCGGGATAAAACACTTAAATACTTCACAGAAAATGTATTAAGAATATAGTGGTTACATCAACTGTGGCTTGGTTTCGAAAAATAGATCTTTTTATTGTTCTTAACCACAGTCCCTTTAGATACTTTAAAGAAAAGTGTTACAAAGTAAATAAAAGTTTTGTGATTTGTGTTTTTTATAAATATGAACATAAAGACCCTTTAATAAATTATGATTTGATATTTTAAATATAATGCACTCTAAATAAACAATTTAATTTTTCAAGTTTCAATGTATTTATAATCCGAACTTGGTTTTTGTAAAAGAGACACATAAACTGTACAATTCGTTCAATCACTCGAATCTCTTATATCGAAGTTCGGACCTAGTTTCCAATTTATGAAGTTTTTGGGGAAATAGCGATCCAAACTAATTGCTAATGAAATTCCAAATTCATGAATATTATTATTTGTAGGATATGTAAGAGAAAATGTATAACCTTATCAGCAAAATAAAATGTAGTTAGAAATTCCCAAAAATTTTAAAAATCAGGACAATGTGCGCCGTGAGAGTGGGCTATTTGGGAGAGTGTGTGTGTGGTGACCCTTATTCGCAACAGCCGCTGAGGCGTAAAATTTATGGCTTTAAAGTCTACAAGTCTATAAACACAGCTTCCAGGCTGCACTTTCTACTGCAACTGCAACTGCCAATGCCACTGCCGCAACCACTGAAACTGAATCGTGGATCGTGGATATTGTATATTGTACATTGGATGTGGGATACTGGAGATATTGGAGAGGCACGGATGGAGATGGATCTGATCGGATCGGTTTTGGTTTGGTTAGGATCGTGTGTGTGCGTTATAATTTCAAATGCGGCTCCCCTTTTTGGTTGCATTTTGCTGCCACTTTTGGCAAATTAAATTTGTACGCAAACCGATTAGGCCAGCAGACATGACCAAGTTGTTATTTTAAATACCGACAACTCCATTTAATCAATATGCCCAGGCAGGCAACAATGCACTAGAAAAACTGTTGGCATTGGAAAAGTAAGGAAAAAACTTTATGCTATGTAAATGCTTTTACTTTTGCAGTAACAATATAAGTTATAATACTCTGCTTACAATAATTGGTAATTATAAATATGCATTATAAAGATCCTCTTTGCCAAAAGTAATAAATAGTTCGAAATGTTTAAAATTTAAACTTTAAATTAATCATTTACAAATATAAATCAAACATTTAACGTAAACGAAATAGATAAATAAAGAATCAACAATTTTGCTAGATAATTTAAAAAATCATTTTTAAAATATTTTAAGAAATTTAAAATTAAAGATATATTTACATTTGAGATACTTTTACTAAAGATTTGTATCTGAAGGGCTGTTTTTCCGTCTTTAACCTTGAAAACGTGTGGAAATTTTAAATGTATTTGATTTTAAAGAATGTTTATATAAAATATTAAATTTCAAAAAATGTTGCATACTTATCCTTCAAATTAGGATTAATTCTTCTAAATGTTTATTTCCTTTAGCGACATTTAGGTGAAGTGCAAGCTTTTTATCTCGAGTGTAGCGGCCACAACAACTGCCGCTGGATGCTCTGCTCTGCCGCCGCCGACTGCGCTGCCTTTCACCCATATAAATTTCTTTTCATTGCAAATTTTTTGCCATTCGTCGGCGCATTGTCAAACCTTTCAGTCGCATTTGGAGCTAAGCTTTTCGAGATTTCTGAGAGACTTCACAAACTACAAAGACCTGAAAAGCCAGGGGAAAATAAGAAGAAAAAAAGTAAAAAACAAAACGAAGACGACAATACAAATTGTACAAATCGGATGCGAGCGCGTGTGTGTTAGTGTCCATTCATTCATTCAACAACAATAAAAGTAAATGAAATACAAAATGCAATCGCCGCAGTCGCAGTTGCAGTCGGCGTCGCAGTAGGCGTCAGCAGAGGCTGGGAAACAGTAGCAGCATCAAAATCCGAAAGAGAGATCATTTTTCATATGCGAATCGAAACTCGAAGAGCGCGCATCAAAGTCAAATTCAAACGGCGAAAGAGTAACGGACAAAAGCGAATTGTTTTGTGTGCATAATACGAACCGAAAAAAGATAATAAAAAAGAAAATAAAGCCTTACCAGAACGTAATTGAAATCAAATTAAAGGCGGGCCGTGCAAAAAATAAAAAAAAGGAATAAAGCCAGGGCGATAAAAAAGAAATTATGCTCCATTGTGCGATTGTGTGAGAGGTCAAGTGCCCGGCAGGCAAAAGAAGAAAGGAGAGAGATAGATGCAAGTTTAATGTTAATAGGCAAACGAAACGAATGAACTCATAAAAGGGCAAGAGAGAGGGCAATAGCAGTAGCAGTAGCAGCAGCAGAAGAAGAAGAGCAGGCCAAGCCCAAATGACCGCAAGAATACCGTTAATTCGAACAGCTTCAGCGGTATTACGAGCATTTATACAGTCTACCAGTTAGATAGACAGAGAGAGAAAAACTTTCTTCTTCGCATAACTAGTGTGAACTTCCTCGGCCGCATAAAAGTTTGCCACTATTTCAATTTCAATTGTTAACGAGCGAAAGCGCCGCCCGTCACGTCACGCACAAAAGCAACAAAACAAATAGCAGGAAAAGTGCAGCAGACGGCAAAGCAGCGAAAATGTACCAGTCGCAGCAGAAACAGCATCTCCATCGCCATCACCATCCCCCCGCCTTAAAAGCCACCCAAACGCAGACCCACAGACTTAGCCAGACTCTAAGCCAGATCAAGAGATGCGGCTATAACCACAGCCCCAGTCTGAGCCTCAGTCTCAGTGGCCCGAAGAGCCAGCGACAGCTGTTTGGCGCACTGCTGGCCGTGTTCATGTTGGCGGTATTAGCGTCAACCACCAATGGTAAGTCATACAAGCCCTACACTGAGAGAAACTCAAAAGAAGAATGGAGAAAATTGGTTAGGAAAAGCTACCTAGGTCATTCAAAAGTTTTACAAATCATGTCAAGTCCTTCAAAGCTAAGTTTATAAGCCCCCAATAGATGATAGCATTCAAATTAAGGTACAAATCTTTTTAAGGAACTCTCTGACCTACTAAAATCTTTTTCTCATCCTATACCATCTTTAGTAGAAATTAAACAATTAGTTTTCTACTAGTTTATTTAATAGGAAATTAGTGCTAAGCTTAGTAAGCTATCTTATGATAAGCCAGCCACAAAAAGGTATCTCTATATTCTAGTTTATAACATTAAAGAAGTTTTTTTAGCCAAAGCAAAATGTCTTAATAAGTATTTTTGCCTTTTAAGCTTGATAAATGTATTTCATGAATTTCATCTTTATAATGCAAAAGAGTTTACAGTAGTTTTAATGCAATACTATATCATTTTTAAGCAAAGATCATTGTAAAGTAGTTAGGTTCTAGACTTACTAATAACCATCCGAGGTTCTTGAGAACTTCCACTTCTCAAGTGGAAAACCCCAACTGATTTTGCGCTAAAGGAAAGTTGTAGACAGACTAGCCTGCCGAGTGCTGTCTCAATTACAGCTCAATTTCTCTGGGTGTTGAAACGGAGAATGTGAATCGGGGTCCGGATCTAAGACCTACAGCTGTGCGGTGGTAGAAAGGCCGTCGTAGCAGCTATTAATTTCTAAGGTACTACTCCGCAAAGTGAATGTAAACTGGCACACACGAGAGGCTCTCGCAGAGACCCCGGGACCCCCGAACTCCCCATTTTCAGCATTTAAAGACCTCGCTCCTCGACGCACAACATGCTCGTAAATATTTTCGTGCACAATTTGTCCAACATTCAAATAAATTCATTAAAAGCACGAAGGGGAGATACAGAAGCCAGGGGCACTGAAAGGGGAATAGTTCATGGGGAAATCAAGCTGACCGCACAGTGGAAACGAGCTTGAAATCGTGTTAAACGGCCAGAGGGGGTTTAATGGGGGGAATACTACATACATACATACATACTATATCGTTTAAAGTTGACCCGGAGCGAAATGATTTGTTTTACTTGTAAGCGCGATCATTTGGTTAATTGATAACAGCACTTTATCGGAGATTGATGGGTGAAAGATCAATTAGTATCGAGCGCTGTGATCTCACATAGGAATTTAATGGCCCCAATCAGTGGCGCCGTGATTCATCTCTGGGCTTGGTCTCTGCTTGCCTCTGCTTTCCACTGTACCACACCAAACCAGAGCAAACCGAGCTCACACATTGTATATATACTGTGTATATATCATGCAAAAGTCCCTGCCCAGCAATGCAGTGCGTTGGTTGCTGGATTTTTCCACTTTTGAAAATTATACGGTGGCTGCTTTTATTATTTCTCTCGCCTTTTTTCTCTTTTTTTTTTTGCAATTGATGGCATCCGATAGGCAGGAGCCTGGCAGCAATTCGCTGGAGGCCAGGAAAATGCGCCTGCACTTGGAAAAATAGTTTAACTTAATCGAGGATTTCCAGGCTCCTTTAAGATAACCAATATTATTCTTGGTGGAAT
The DNA here is from genome assembly GCF_030179915.1 of Drosophila takahashii. Lineage (NCBI taxonomy): Eukaryota > Metazoa > Arthropoda > Insecta > Diptera > Drosophilidae > Drosophila > Drosophila takahashii. The sequence continues at coordinate 12,191,572 of NC_091680.1, forward strand.
TTAGAAAATGTATATTAAACTAGAAATAATAATAACAAAGAAATATTTAGATTGTAATATCATCTTGTAAATATGCTTTTCCAAATTGATTTAGCGGAGTTTTTAATATATCATTACACACAATGAAAGCATGTTCCCGTAAAATCGATATGGCTATGTAAATTTCAGGTCATGCAAATCCCACATCGTTTTTACATGAAACACCCTTTTTGACCAGGTCACATTTTCCTATCAAATTAAAATTGATCTTAAATAATGTAAAATCGATCTACGTTTCATATTGATTTTTTTGGGAGTATTTATTAGTATAATTTGCTTGTTTAAAAATGATTTTTAAAGATCTTTGTTTTAGAGCAAAGACCTTAGACGAATCCTTTAGTCCTGTTCTTATATTTTAGCTTGCAGATTTATATTTTTCTTCGAGTGTCGCAATGGTAAGAGTGGGTGGGGCGGTTGAGGTCGCATAGTTGCAGTGCTGAATGAGATAGGCTGCGGTCTCGGATTTTGCCCCTGACCATTCCAGCGGATCGTTTACATGTGCATTAATTCCTAACGCCGCTTAATTTTCTCCGAGCTTAATGGCTTGATGCCTCTGCATCTGCCTCCGCCACCGATTCAGATTCGGATTCATATCATCCAGCCAGAGTCCGAGTCCATTAAGCTGGGAATGCGTCTAGCTGGCTGACTGCCTGGCTGGATGTTGAAATTTCCATCTTTATGGCCGGCAGCAACAAATTGGAATAATGAACGTGGGTTCAATTATCGCAGCCAAACAATCGTGGCAGCCTCAAAGAGCGCTAATAGATTTTCTACTGCTAGTGGGTATATGTGTATATCTCTAACTGAGTTAAGTTGCGTTGAGTGCTTCCTCCGGAGGCGGCTCTCACAGCTTTCTTTGCAAACAAATCCCAGCCAGCTGGGCAAACCGAACCAAACTAAACCAGCGGTGCCACATCCGACCAAAGACAACAGAAAAGTTTCGGTGCCGGAGGCAATTAGTGTGGAAATTTCACTTGCAGTTTTTAGCACAGATTAAGCTTACGATTTCTGGAGGGGATTAGCATGAACAATTATAGATGGAGGTCGTTGATAGTCTGTCTGTCTGTATGAATGTACCTATATACACATATAATAATACTTGTGCTCGAATCTCAACCATAAATGCCATTGTGTCGTTTACTTGGAATCGAGATTTGAAGACGGGTAACATTTGCCGTTACCGTTAGTGAGGAAGGGAACTCCCCGCTCCTCTTCCTATGGCCTCCCGAATTATTCAAGTTAATGGCTGGTTACTTGAGTCGGTCATGCGATCACTCCAGAACTTCGGACGCTGCGGGGGAGTGGGGTTGCGGGGAGTGCGAGGGGGAGGGCCTGGAGGTGGGCCAAACAGTGGGTCACAACTGCGCAAAATGCCCTATGATCGTGCGGCTAATCTGACATTTGTATGCCCAGAGCCGACTCTTCCGCATGCCGCCAACGAGCTGAGGAAAATGCAAAGGGAAAGTTTATTTCAGCGGGCTCGAGACTCAGTTACCCTGGGAAAATTCAAAGAAATAGGTTATGTTATACATTGAAAGTGGGAAAGTATGAGATACAAGCGATATAATATTATACCATCTTAAATAATAAAAATTCAAATTCATTTCGATGTAAAATATTTTAAAATTTTTTGTTAGTATCAGCAGGGTAAAATTAAATTTAAAATATATTTACTTATTTTTTTAAGACTTAAGTCTTAAGTCTATTACTAACAATCAGAATATAATTAATTTGATTAGATATACAAAAAAAGAAGTAAATATATTTTGATTTTAGTTAGTTTACCAGACTGATTTAAAGTTAAAGAAAAATTTTAAAACAATGGATTTTAATTTTAATTATGGGCTTTTCTTTTCACTCTTCCCAAGCTCTATTTTTGGTAAAAATCTTGATTTTGTACCACTTTAAGTTTTTAAGATATCGTTAAAAAACTGCCGTATTCGCTCGGGACAAAAATAGAAGTGGATTTCGGGGAAGTTCATACAACACCAGAAATTAGCGAATTCTGATGAAATATTTGAATGCAATTTTTTTTAGAATGTTGTTCAAACATGTCGCTGTGAAATGCTCTTGGTTTTACTCTAAAATTCCTTGCCGTTTTTTTTTAATGCAGGTTCAACCACATTCGCTCGGGACATGTCGCTCGGGACATTTTTTCCGACTGTTTTGTAAAGCGGATTTCTTTACCTCTATCTCTCAATTGCTGGATGTTTTGCTTTTAACTTAATAGTTTAGCATGTGAATGAAGCATTCAGTACAGAAAAATGTCACATACTAGCATTCCTATAGGATAAATTAACAACAGAAGACAGGTCCAAAAAATAACAAAAAAATAGCCAAAAACTGATTTTTGCGTATATTGGTGGGGTTTGTCAAAAAAATAATCAAACTATACTCCACATTTGTAGTTAAGCTCAGTATCCAACTAATTAGAAACTAATATCGGGGCAAAATCATGTGGAAATATGTTTTATTCAAGTTTCAAGGTTTTTGGCTTGGTGGACTTTTTTTTGGAAGTGCCCATATCATCGAAATTAATTTAAATTTGGATTATTTAAGATTGTATAGTATTAGTTTCTAAATCCTATTATAGCGCAGAAAATCCGATTCTGGCAACAAAACGTTATATAAATTCTAAAACTGGTTTAGAATCTAAAATATTGAATAATGAAACTATTGTTTCATGAGTTCTACACTATTAAGTGTCAAATTGGCATCAATAAGTTGAGTATTAAATGAATTCTTTAAAAAGTAGTAAATTAAAACTTTTGGTAAAGAAATGAAACTACAAAACATGAAATTAATACTACTGAGTATAGAATTTGTATTATTTAGTATTACGTCAATACCACTTTTTATACTTAATCTAGAATTTAACAACTAATTTAAATTAAAAACCCTTATTTCATATAGGCGCTGTAACAGACTCCCCCATCAAGATTATCCGGCTGCCGGCGCAGGCGCCAGTCATCCGCTATCGCAGTGCTGATGCGGCGCCGGACTCGCTGCTGATCAACTACCGCCAGGATGCCCAGCCGGAGTTGTCCTCCACGTTGATGCAGGCACCGGGAGCGGCGGCGGCTGCTTTGGAGTCGCTGCTGCGCGAGGAGACGGAGCAGCAGCAGCTGGCGCAGATGGGCAGGCGGAACCGGGCCAGTGCCACAACCACCGGCAATTGTCCCCGATCTTGTCCGCCCAGCATAACGGTGGGCGCTGATCCCGTGTGCGGAAGTGATGGCCTGATCTACGCCAATCTCTGTGAGCTGCGCAAGAAGACTTGCTCCCGCAGCGGAGTTTCCCTGATCAAGGATGTCCGCGATGGCTGCGAGCGGTCCAAGGGCTCGGATTGCAAGCATCGCTGCAGCACGGAAAAGGATCCGGTTTGCGGAACTGACGGAAGGACTTACTTGAATCGCTGCATGTTGAGGGTGCAATCCTGTCGCGTGGGATTGGCAGCCGTTAAACTGTCGCATGTGGGTCCTTGCAGCAATACGAGTGCTGTGCGCGAATCCTGTCCGGTGGATTGCAATAGTGCACCCAAGGATGGACCAGTTTGCTCATCCGATGGCAATGTCTACAACTCCACGTGCGAGATGAAGCTGCATACGTGTGGACAGGGTGTGGTGAAGACGAGCAGGAAGCATTGCCAGTCGACGAGGATGTGCAGGGAGTCCTGCTGGCGGGTAGCACGACCCACCTGCGGATCCGACGGACGACTGTATGCGAGTCCCTGCAAGATGCGCTCCTCCAACTGCGGCAAGCACGTCTTCGAGATTCCCCTGTCCTTCTGCATGCCGCAGGAGAGGCACGGCAGTGCCTCCGACGCCTGTCCCACCGAGTGTCCCAAGCCGGAGGCCGATTCCTCATCGCAGTACGTGTGCGGAAGCGATGGCAACATATACTCCTCACTCTGCGAACTGAAAATGCTCAACTGCGGGTGAGTTTTGATTGGATTTGGGTATAAATATAAAGGGAAAAACCGGATTAAATTTGATATTTTAGCCCCCAGCGCAAGTCCATCCAAAAAGTGAGCATGGACAAGTGCAAGAGTCGCCTGACGCGCTGCAAGCAGCTGCCTCCTTGCAAGGATTTCAACAGCCTGTTCGGGTCCATCTTCAGCTCGAAGCGAAATGACAAGCTCTGCGGAACGGATGCGAAGACTTATAGCAATGAGTGTGAGCTGGCCCACGCCACCTGCCTGTAAGTACCGATTAAATATAAACTGAATAAATATAAGATCCTCAATAAGACTTTTCACCTAAAAGTTTTTTAAATATTTATTTATATATATCAGGGACCGAAAATCGTTACTACTACTTCTACTGAGATTTGTACATGTTTTAATCAACAATTCAACTGGTTTTTATGCACTTTATAGACATGAACAAATAACAGTTCATTTGCTCTCCAGATTTTTTGACTTTGTGGACAAGAGTAAAAAGAACGTTATTTTTGACGTTTAAAACAAAATATCACAGTAGTAATTTTAAAATAAAAATTTCAAATAACGAATATTTACGGTCCCTGATATTTATACCATTTTTACGTTTTAATTTAATTTATGGGAAGCCAAAAAAGTTTCTTTAAATTGAATATCAATACTTCTTACTACTGAATAATTAAAATATATTTTTTTTTCATTTGTAAAACCAATTTTTTATCTGTTGCAGACGCGGCGTAAATCTGGCCCACATTGGACCCTGCACGGATCTCAATTCGCCCACCAAGGATTGCGGAGATGCCTGCACTCGGGCGGATTTGGAGCAGCAACCGGTGTGTGGATCAGATGGCAACACCTTCGCCTCGATGTGCGAATTCAAGCGGCGCACTTGCAATCTCCGTGTGGTGCCCGTTTCGCTGAAGAACTGCGCCCTGACCGCAGACTGTGAATCCGATTGTGATGCCCAGCCTCCGAGTTTCGTCTGCGGATCGGATAACAACCTGTACAAGTCGGAGTGTCACATGCGCAAGGAGAACTGCGGCAAGCATGTGTTTGTGGTGCCGCTCAAGCGCTGCCTGGCCGCCTTCCAGCTGAAGGGATGTGCCCGCATCTGTCCCAGGGAATTCGAGCCCGTTTGCGGCAGCGACAATAAGACATATCTGAACGACTGCTTCCTGGAGATCGAGAACTGCAGGGCGAACCAGACGGTCAACGTCAACTACTACGGCGCCTGTGGCCGCCCCGAAGCACCATCCACTAACTTCCTCTACTAGGAAACGCATGCGTGGCGCCTTCATTTCACTTGGCATTTAATATTTTTAGGCTTAGTCTTGTATTGTAATTTTTTAAAAACGATATTTATTGAGTTTGAATTAAAGCCCCCCAACGAACTTACAAGGAATGCACTTGAACCCTGGCCTGGAAAATTAGGTCTAGGCCGAATCATCGAAGAGCTTGCTTAGCATAGCGTTGATCTCATGCTGTCTGTACTTGACGTATTTATCGGGATTTTTGCTAAAGTGCACGCCAGAGTAACTGAAAGTTATAAAAATTAGTTGTGTACAAATAGAGAAACCCTAGGTTAACGTACATTTCGTAGAATCTATTGTATTTGGGTAAAATGTGCTCCACATTATCACGTTTGATGCCTTCTCGCAGAATGACATCGGGTATTGAGATGCCTCGCTGTATTTTACAGGCCTCCTCAAAGTCCTTGTTGAAGTTCTGCAATGAAGATTTAAACAACAGGTATAATTTATATTATCCCATACAATTTTCAAAGAATTTTCAAGCATTTTAGAGCTTTTAGACCTACAGAAAATCTCTCCTTGAGAACACTGCGGTCCTTATCCTTGACCTTGCCGGCCACTGGCTTGGGCAGTTCATCCAAGGAGTAGATGCCCACCAGCATTTTGGACCAGGTCTTCTGATAGCTGGCCTTCAGTTCGCGTATCATCTCCATGTAGCTGTGTTCGCATTCCGGCTCTGCCAGGGTGACCAAATCAATCAGATTGGAGCGCTGCAGCGACTTGAGGATATAGTGGATGTTGTTGAGGCGGAAGAGATGCTTGGTGGCCTGGTCATTATATTGCTCGCACTTGTTCATAATGGAAAGGTTCAGCTCAGCCAAAGCTTTCTCTGGAAAAAAAAATGAAGGGTATTTAGAAAGGAGCTTAAGAAACTCTTCAATCTTACTTATGTAAATAGCTAGAAGTGCCTTGTTTCGTTCATCGCCTGGCAGCGCCTTCTTCATCAAAATGGTGTCCAATTGCGTGGAGTACAGGACATCCTGGGCCAAAATGGAACCGATAACATCAAAGTGCTCGTACAAGTGCTCAATAAACCAGATCGTATTGGAGGTCAGCTCGTGAACGGTGGCATCTTTGGGAACATTGCTCTGGCCCACAATGTTGGTGCTCGATTCCCCTTTGACCACGTCCAGAAAGTGCTCCAATGCCTTGGCTCCAGTGTGTTGCAATTTGTTCAGCACCTTCGTTAGCTGTTCCCTTTGTGCCGGATCATAGGTGCGTTCGATATCCGGCTGGAGCAGGATCACCCGTTTCAGGGCGGAGAATATACCCAACGCCGAGGTCCACTCCTTGCGTGAGATGCAGCGCAAGATGCGTTGAGTGATGGACTCGGCGTCCTTGACCACCAAATCGATGGCATTGTAAGCCAATCGGGCGAATACTTCGTTGTGTTTCGACGTGGGAATAATGTCGTGCATAATGGCTCGCTCCCAGTTGAGCAGGCGCTGCAGACCCAGTAGCATTACCAAGTACTTGTCCAGCTCCTGATCTCCATCCAGCAGATCCTCGGACGTCAGGTGATCGCTGTGAGACGATGCCTTCTTAATGGAGAAGCCGGTGGACTGCTCTATGGTCTGGGTCGCACGCAGATATAACTTATTGGCCTTCTTTTCGAAACTAAAAATGATGAGTTTGGGTTATTTCTTTGGAATGTTAAGTGAATACGATTTGATTCATACATTTGCTGCAGGCGGGCTGAGGTAGTCTTTTTGGTTTCCGTTTGGCGTCCATTGTGCCGAGGTCTCTGCAAAAAGTTACACAATTTTAAAGTTGAATTAACGAAAACATTATAATATTTCTTAATGATTTTCAAATTTAAATCAAACATTATTTTAAAATTTTGGTAGGTACTTAAAAGTTTTTTTATTTAATGTATTAGGAAATGAAGGTTTACAATAAACAAATGTTGACTTTTTTTAAATTAGTGACAAAGTGTACAACATCTTCGAGATTTATTTAATAATTATTTTTTGTGTGTGTTTTTTTTTTGGGCTCTAAGACACCAGGTCTTTTACAATAAGCCTCAATTATCCACATGTATTAACATTAAAAAGAGTTTTTTTACATGAAACATTTTAAAATTGTATTCTAAGATAAAATATTGGACCTTCCAGCGATCCGATTAAAGAGTGTGGAGGACATCCATAATGCGGTTGCAATCCTCATCGGTGTTTAGGCCAATTTTGATGAGATCAGCCCGCTCCATGGAGGCCAGTTCCACCAGGTCGATGTGAGCCTCCTCGAAGTTGGTCACATAGTTCTCCAGGCCCATGTGCATGAGAATCTGCTCCACATTGGCGGCATGGTTGACTACGTACGAGTGGTTGGATGCCTTTATGGAACGGCGACGCGACTCCCGGGCCATCGAGGTCTCCATATTCGAGTCATCCGAACAGGTGTCCGGGCTGCTGCAGCTCTTGGATTCCCGCTCCGGCTCGATGATCTCCTCCTGCGCTTTGGGCAAATTGAAGACCGGCGGTTTGAGGTGATTGCGATGAATATGCTGGTGGTGTTGCTGTTGATGGTGTACCTTCAGCGGCGGCTTCTTGAACAGCATGGGTGAAGCCGGACTCTTCTTCGTGCCCATATTCTCGATGGGCGAGAGATTCGGCGAACGGAAGTTGCCGAAAATCGGAGTGGAGCAGCGCACATTGGTGGTGTTCACCTTCAGAGTGTTCCATCTGCGCTCCTTTAACGTTGGAGTCCGGTTAAAGGTAATTTTGGTCTTGTTTGTGGGTGTACGACAGTTCTCCATTTTGGCGGCACTTTAGTTTAGATTTTATGACACGGAAAACGATGCGTTCTTTGCGAATTCAAGCTGGCAAATGGCGGACATCGAAGTCGACCTCAAATGCCGCTAGTTTTGGAGCTTTTTCGAACCGATTCCGTTACCCGAAACCGAAAGAGATGTGAAAAGTAAAATTTTCAACACTACAAGTCATATATCTCTGTTTTAGAGACTTAACATTGTTATTAATCGCATAACTTATTTATAATTGGAAATTGTCTATGGCTATTAAAGCCCTGCGTGAATAATTAAATTTTTGTTTTATCATAGTATGCCATAAAATTTCTGATTGAATGTTTTTCTAATTCATTTCAAATTAAATGAATGAATGAATAATTTTTATGAATTTTTTGAATTTGCCAGATTTTTTGTGCTTTCTTTTGAGAACAAAAAGTAGAGAATTTTTAACAAATCAATGTTATCTGCGTAGTAAATAAAATTCAGGCAGATTTAATTACACAATTATGGCCCTTTTTTTCTTCAAAAGAAATTTTCGTTTGAATTATTTCGGAATTCATGCCATTCATTCAATCAATTCTATTAAACTTAAAATTCATATTCATTCAATTCTATTAAACTCAAAATTCTAATTAATTCATTCATATAAAACTGAAAATTCATTGAATCCATTCATGCAGGGCTCTAATGGCTATTTAGAACTAAAAATATATAAATATGATCTTCAGAAAACAAAGATATATTTAAAAACAAGTACCTTTTACAAGAGAAAGTGCAACACTGAAAGTGAAATGATTACTCACCAGCGCCTCGTGTCCCCAGCTGTTGCTCTTCTGGTGATCCTTGAGCAGCTGCAGCGATCGGAGGACCACATCGCCCCGTTCCGTGGCGTAGATGTGGGTGTACTCCCTCAGATTTTGCTCCAGCCAGTGGGAGATGGTGTACAGCTCCTCGCGAGTGGTTTGCGACAGCTGCCGGAAAGAGGTGTACTCATCGCTGGAGTCGTCCTCTATGTAGATGAGATCCAACAGCTCCACGGGCTTCAACGGAGCGCTGTGCTTCTTCAAGAGCATGCTGTAGTGCTGATTGAGACCCTCGCATCCGGTGTTAAACAAACTGGTGACATTTTCCAGCTCCACACTCTGCGAATTGTTGTGCCGGAAGTAATCATTGGCATCGCGAAGTTTGGCCAGTGCGTCCAGGAACACGGAGATGTTTCCCTCCACCGGACCCTGGTGGATCAGCTGGCACACCTCCTGGGAGACATCGTAGTGGGAGAGGACACTTTCCAGGCAATTCAGAGTGGCCTCCAGATCTGAAAAAAAGAGGCGGTGACCCATTAGTTTTCTGGGAATCCCATGAGTTATCTCGCAACCTACTCTGCTGCCTTTTCTGAAGCTGCTCCGTCTCCTGGTAAACGGGTAATATGGTCTGTTCCAGGTTTCCCAAACGCTTCTCAAAGATTGTAAGTATACTTGACATTTGGGTGGAGAGATCATGATATTTATCCACTCGGTCTTTCAGCAAAGCCAAATTGGTCGCTTCCTACGGAGATTTACGGTTAATACAGGGTTTTTCAAGCTGACAACTGACTGTACCTTTTCCAATTTATTGTGCGCCTGCAATGAACTATCCAGATTGTTCATTTTCAAGCCTTTATTTGGTTAAAATCGTTTAAAAACAAATAATTGTTGCTAAAGTGTAAAAAAATTCTTGTCTTTTATTTTGGTTGCAAGAAGTTTGGCATTTTAAGGTATAGACACGTTGGTCACACTGCCGCGTTGCCAACTACTTAGTACTAAATTTAATTGTTACGGACATTTTAACAAGAGGTAAATTATTTAAATTGTAATTTTAAATAGCCCCATATAACAATAAATTTAATATAAGTATTCCTCTAATTTATTTAAGCTAAATATTCTAATTTATTTCTCAAACCTAGTACTAAAAAGCCAAATCTAACGGGAAAACAAGCCAAAGTACCATCACTAGCCCAAGACGCCAACTTTTGTTGTGGATTTGGTTGCCATGGATTCTCTGTGTAAACAACGCACCTGCATTTAGGAATTTTTTACCAACTATGCAGGCGTAATCCAATTCGATTTGTGCAATAATGAGGGGCGTTCTCAAGTGGCTGGAACGCATCGAGTTTCCGAATAGCAAAGAAAACGAGATCAGGTAAAGCTTACACGCCCGGAAAAAACCACAACCTGTTGCTCCATAACGGTAATCGAAAAACCCCTTTTTCCAGTGTCCACAATGTTTGCTACGCTCCCGACGGCAGCCAATTGGTGGTGGCTGCGGGGGATCGCCTGCTCATCTACGATCCCAACGATGGATCCCTGCTGAATACCCTGAAGGCCCACAAGGACACGGTGAACTGTGTGGCCTACTCGAGGGATGGCAAGCGGTTCGCCAGCGGAGCCTCCGATAAAATGGTCATCGTGTGGTCACCACAGCTGGAGGGACTGCTCAAGTATTCGTGAGTACACAGAGAAAAATAGATATGTGAAAGGAAATATTATCGTTTTAGAAACTATCAAAAGTGTTTTTAACATTATTGATAAAATCAGAATAAGATACAAGTTCATAATTTTTTAAAATTATTAATTTATATCTTTTTAATTAATTTGATATCTTTTAAATTAAAAGAAAGAAAATATTATCATTTTAAAATATATTAAAAGTCCTTTTAAACTTATTGATTAAATCAAAATAATTGATGAATTTGTCATTATAGAAACTATTAAAAGTCCTCCTAACTCTATTTATTAAATCAAAATATAAAAAAAATTCTTCATTTATTTTTCAAATATCATTTTAAACACTAATATTTTTTTAGTATGTTAAAATATATTTATTTGATATTTTTTAAATTAAAGGAAATGAACTATTAGCTTTTTAAAAAACTATTAAAAGTATTATAACCTTATTGATTGATAAAAAAAAAATAAAATTTCATATTTTTTTAAAATATTATTTTGTGAAAGGAATATTGTCATTATAGAAACTATTAAAAGTGCTTTCAACTTTATTTATTAAATCAAAATAGAATAAAAATTAATTTGCTTTTAAAATATCAGTTTAAGCACAAAGATCTTTTTAAATCTTAAAATATTTTTATTTGATATATTTTATATTAAAAAATATATATTTTTACAGGCACGGCGACTCGATTCAGTGCATGAGCTTCAATCCCGTGTCACACCACCTGGCCTCCTGTTCCTTGTCGGACTTTGCCTTCTGGTCGGCGGATCAGAAGGCGGTGCAAAAGTACAAGATCTCCGCCCGCGTGAATGGCTGCTCCTGGACAAACGACGGGCAGTACCTGATCCTGGGGCTGGCCAATGGCGTTATATCGATCAGGAACAAGTTGGGCGAGGAAAAGGGGCGCATCGATAGGCCCGGTGGCCCCAACAGCAACGTCTTCAGTGTCCAGTGCTGTCCGGCCAGTGGACCCGGCAGTGTGGACACCATTGGCGTGGTGGACTGGAGCCAAACGCTGTCTTTTCACACCCTGAGCGGCCAGATGATTGGCAAGGAGCGAACTCTGGGATTCGATCCTCTGTGCCTGCAGTACTTTCCCAACGGGGAGTTTTGCCTGGTGGGCGGCTGCACCGGAGGACTGCACTTCTTCACGCGGGAGGGCATTCGCCTGGGCACGCTGGGCGATAGCTTCGACACGTGGATCTGGACGGTGGCCCTGCATCCGAATGGCCAGTCCTACACGATTGGCTGTCAGGATGGAACACTCGCTTGCTTCAACATTGCTTCGAGTACGGTGCACGCTCTGTATCGCGAACGCTATGCCTTCCGGGAGAACATGTGCGACGTGATCATTCAGCATCTGATCTCTGGGCAGAAGGTGCGCATCAAGTGCCGGGATTTGGTGCAAAAGATAGCCATATATCGCAATCGGTTGGCCGTCCAGCTGCCGGAACGTGTGGTTCTGTACGAGCTGAGCTCTGGCGAGGATCAGCCGATGCACTACAAAGTGCGCGAGAAGATCCAGCAGAAATTCGACTGCAGCTTGCTGGTCGTCTGTGGCCGCCACATCGTTTTGTGCCAGGAGAAGCGACTGCAGTGCCTGGATTTCATGGGTGTCCTGCAGCGAGAGTGGATCATGGACTCGTTTATACGCTACATCAAGGTCACCGGCGGTCCGGTGGGCAGAGAAGGACTGATGGTGGGCCTGAAGAACGGCCAGGTGTTCCGGATCTTTCTCAACAACTCACTGCCGCTGCTCATAACCACAGCCGTGTCTGCTGTGCGTTGCTTGGATATCAACTCAAAGCGCAGCAAGATCGCCGTCGTGGATGATGTGGGTCGTCTGGTGGTGCGGGACATTATCAACGATACGATTTTGTACCAGGATACGGGAGTGAACAGTGTCACCTGGAACACGCATTTGGACTCCATGCTCTGCTACACTCATTCCACGGGAGGATTAAGTGTTAGAGTTGGAAACCTGCCGCCGAGGGCTCCACAAAACATGCACGGCGTGGTGGTTGGACTTTGTGGAGCCACCGCCTTCTGTCTGCGCGGGAACATCATGCACAATACTCCCTTGGCTTTGGGTTCTACCATGTGGCAGTTCATTGAAGCTGGTTTGTTTGAGTACGCAATATCCTCTTTCTTTTTGGCCTCCACAATTAATAGATGTTTTCTTTGATTCCAGGGAAGCTTACCAGGTTGCCTGCCTGGGTGTGACCACCAGCGACTGGGAGGGATTGGCCCAATCCGCCTTGGAGGCACTACACATCAACATAGCCCGTGACGCCTACGTGAAAGTGAGGAACCTTCCCTGGCTCAAGCTGATCGGCGAGCTGCGAGATCAGCAGCAGCGATCGGCTGTTCCCAAGGAGGTGCTCCTGGCGGAGAACTGCGCCTTCGCCGGAAAGTTTAAGGAAGCAGCCCGGCTATTTCTCAAATGCGGACAGTCATCACGAGCACTTGAAATGTACACAGATCTGCGGATGTTTGATCTAGCGCAGGAATACATCAAGGACGGCACTGCGCAGGAGAAGAAGGAACTCGTACGCAAGCGGGCTGAGTGGGCCTATTCGGTCAAGGAGCCACGAGCTGCTGCCGAGCTTTTGCTCTCGGCTGGAGAAAACCAGAAGGCCATTGATATAGTTGCCGAGCAGGGATGGGCCGATGTGTAAGTGAATCATAAGAATTAACTTAGGAATTCTGCAGATAAAAATTTACATATATTGTGAGCTGTCACTTAAATGTCAAAAACTCATTGTGTTAAAAACACGCTGTGTAAAAAACACGTCGTGTTAATAACACATCGTGTAAAAATTTTTAAATTTTAACACACATGTCAATAATTTTTTTTGAACTTAACACTTTGACATTTAACATGTTTATAACACAAGATATTTACAGTGTGTGTTATTTTCCTAACCCTGGATAAAATTAATATAATATTTTAGGCTATTTGACATTGGACGTCGATTGAGTCTCACAGAACGCGATGCCTTGGAATCAGTGGCGCAAAATCTAAAGACCCTTAAAGCTCTTCCCCTGGCTGCTGAGATTTTCAAGAAGCTGGGCGATGAGGCCCAAGTGGTGCAGCTGCACATAGAGGTGCGTGACTGGCCGGAGGCCTTTCGGCTGGCGGAATCTTTGCCAGAACTGCTGCCCACAGTGCATTACCAGCATGGGCAATGGCTTGCGGAAACGGATCAGTTCATAGAGGCCCATCAGGGTGAGTAGATTTGAATTGGCAGATTTATAAAATATTAAACTTTTCCCTTTAGCTTACTTAAAGGCAGGACGCACTAAGGAAGCCAATCGTTTGCTGAAACAACTCAGCAATACGGCCATCTTAGAGGAGCGCTACTTAGATGCCAGCTATTTTTATTGGCTCTTGGCTAAGCAATGTTTAGATGTCTATCATGCCAAGGAGTAAGTTACACACTATTTAAAGCTTTCTTTTTGAATCATTTACATACTTTTCTCGTCTTCAGTGAACAAAATCCTATCGATCATCACCTGACAGAGTACAAAAATCATTTACGTATTGCCAAGGTCTATTATGCCTACGGCGTCATATATTCCTATATGAAAGAACCTTTTACCACGCACTCGCCAGTGAGTCTTTTTAACGTGAGCCGCTTTATACTCAACGAAGTGGATCAGAAAGGCGTTCCCAAAGGTGTAAGCATGTTGTAAGTTAAAGGATATAAGCCCAGAAAGATTATAGATTAATCAATGTATTCATGCTTTTAGTTCCGTTCTTTTCACCCTGGCAAAGCAAGCCAAGTTTTTGCAGGCCAACAAATTGTGTCTGCTAATTAACAAGAGATTGCAGTCCCTGAAGCCACCGGCTGGAGTCCAAGAGCAGATTGATGTGAGTAATTAAGGTGATATTTTGATAGACTGCTACATTAAAGAACTTTTTAGCTCAATTTCCTGAACAGCAAGGCCTGCAAGAGTGGCTTCAATGATCCCGAGGAGCTTCTGCCACTTTGTTACAAGTGCTCCAATTACAGTCAACATTTGAATAGCAATTGCTGTCCCACCTGCCGGCAGGATTACATTTTCTCATTCGTTTCCTTCGGTAAAAAAATTATCCCAGCAATTAGCATTCTTTTAATTATGTTTTTCTTTCAGAAATATTACCTTTAGTACAATTTTATCCTGAAGTGGATATATCAGATTCGGAAGCCGAACGTTTGCTGTTGGCTCCGGCAAAACATGCCGAGGATTCGGATCCCTTTAACGAGGATGTGGCCAGTGCCTTGCCTTTGAGTCTGGATCGCAATGGCCTGCGTGCCATAGATCCCAATCATGTTCTCATCCTTAAGCGGAGGGGAAAGAATGTACGGAATGTCTACTATCGCAATATTCTGCCCGATCTACAGGTTACCTATTGTCCGCAATGTCTGCTCGTGAGTTTATATTTTCTATATTTCTATATTTTTCCATGATGATTAAGTAATCGTTTTTATAGCTATTCTATGCTGAGGACTTTGAGCTGCAGGTTCTGCAGAAGGGCTACTGTCCCTTTTGCCACACGTCGTCGGAAAAGTTGTTGGAAGACTTTTAGGATTGCCTTACTTAGTGTATAATTTCCGTCCAGAACTGTACAAATAGGAACTATACCCAAATAAACGAGGTGTTACGCCCAGGTTTCCTCCTGATATCGTCGCTGCTTGATCATCAAATCCACGTAATCGGCATCTCCACCAAGGATTTCGATGAAGGCTTCTCTCACGGACTTTGGCATGTTATTAGAGTTTCCAGCCACGTAAATGAAGGCATTTAGGTCTTTGATAAGCTTTGCGAGGTGATTACCATTCTTGGTTATTAAATGCTGGACATAGACCTTGTGATCCTGGTCCCGCGAAAAGGCAATGTAAGGTTCTACTTGTTTGCCTTCTGACCACGTGGAGAAGTCCTTTTCAAAGTGAAAGTCAGCAGTCTTATTTCGGCAGCCAAAGAAAACAATTAAAGGACCAATGGTGGAACCTTGTGATTGAGCATGCAATCGGTTATGGATAACGCTACGGAATGGAGCGATGCCCGTGCCAGGTCCCACCATAATTAGGGGTATAGTCAAATCCTTTGGCCAGACCATGGTTCCCTTCTTCACCACTCCTCGCAGTTCCGTTTCCGAACGCAGGTTCTTCAGCCAATTGGAGCACAAGCCCAGACGCGGTGTATGCATAATGGTTTTATATTCCACCACAGCCACCAGCAAATCCAAAGTTGAGGAAGTCACATCCGAGGCTATGGAAAAGCTGCGAGGTTGGATCAACGGCATCATCTCGAAGAGCTGCTGAAGAGTTAAACTCGAGGTGGCGTGCCGGAAATCCTCCAGAACCTCCAGGAGACTCCTCCGCGGTCTGTTCACATAAGCCACCAGGTCGTCGATTCCCTCGGCGGAGCAGAACTCGAGGAGCTTCTCCTTTTCCATTTCATCGCTACAATTCTGGCCCAGCACCTCGAGAAATCGCTGACGCGGCTTGGCACTCAAATCCCAGACATATTTCGCAGCCTGCTGCAGGCTTAAAGGCATGGCATAGGCTTTGGGCACCGGCATGTCCAAATGGGCACTGGTCACCGCCACCACAGTGTCCTCATCGAATCTCAAGCTGTGTTCGTGGATTAGATCGAAGAATGTCTTGACAGCTTCATCGCTGTTTTGCGGCTGAACATCTAGCACATCGCCAGGTTCCCAACTTAGTTCTTCATTCGAACATTGCAACCTTAGGAAGCGCACGTCCTGAAAGTGATCCTCTGCCGTAGTTCTTTGGTTATCCTGGATTTTAAAGGAGTGGGAGGTCTGCTTTTGTGTCCAGAGCAGGCTTTCCGTGGCGGTGATTTCGGAATCTTTGGGTAGCTCCTTTACCAACCACTTTTGTATGGTTTGGTTACTGCCATTTAGTTTGCTTTCATCCAAGCCAGAAATGTTCTTTAGTGCCACCCAAAGATCCTTCGTCCAGACGAGGGACACGCCCAAATGCCCGTAGTCATGCTGATCATCGCACAGACCCACTGGACACACGGATGTGGCTCCCAGATTCTGCAGCCTCTTGCTCAGTTTCTTGGCGGCATAGTTGAACTTCGGATAGCTGGAATCGCCCAGTCCGAGGCAGGCGAACTGCATTCCTTGCAGGGATTGAGCGGGCAGACTGCGCTTCAGCAGGAACCGCCAGGCCAGCTTCATGTTGTCCGGCTCCACTCCATCGCCGGTGGTGGCCACCACGAAGACCACGAGGCGCTCCTCGATCAGCCTGGACATGTCGTACTCCTCGAAGGGCAGCACCGGGCCCTGGAAGCCCAGTTGATGCGACTCCCGCCAGATTTGCTCCGCCACATCCTGGGCAGTGCCGGTTTGACTGCCGTAAAGCACCAGCAGTCGCATAATGTACAAATTTTGAATATAATTTTGAATATTAATTAATCTGTTTACTTAGTGTGACCGCGCTTGCAGTGACGCAATAAGCCTTCTAGAGTGGAAGGCTTATCAGACAAGAAGAAGACAATAAGGGTATTCCTTGGAAGTTGCCAGACTGTTCAAATTTAACGGTATTTCTTTTGATTAGTTGCCAAAACTTTTCTGGGCGGACAATTATTTAAGAAGTAAAATAGAAATTAGGGTAAGGAGTCATTAAATAATTAGTAAACTAAACTAAAATAAACTAAAATATATTTAGATAGATACATAAAATATAATTTATTCTAGCGCCTGAAGGCGTTCTGAAGGAACTTTTATTTTGAAAATGTCATCAGATTAACAGGTATCTGATAGTCGAGTCACTCGTTCCTCCTTCTTTTTTATGCTAGTCTCTGATTAAATTTATTTTGGTTACTTAGATTTACTCACATCGGAGTGAATATTTTCTAGCCCTATCTAACTTCCTCTCAGGTCAAACGATCTCAAAGCTGAGTATGCGAAAACGCTCAATTACTGAGCTCAAATGGCGGTTAAAGGCGTTGCGGGGGCGCAAATGGTTGCTTCAATTGCGGGACATCGAGATACAAATGCTAAGAAATGTATCTCTCGCCTCAATTCGGCACTGGCTGCCGAGCAAACAACACGCCAAATCTATTCAGAGTGCACGTAATTTCTAATTGAGTGTCAAGTTTAAAGATGATTCAAATGAAAATATTAGTGGTGCCTTTGCTGCAGTCAATTCTTTTGATTGGCTCCCTGGAAGGTGGGTATTAACTTCAACAACTTTGTTTAAAAAAGTTGTATCATCTATTGTGATGTTTACAAGTTGTATGATGGAAGAAGGTTTATTACAAGAATTGGGCAGTATAAATACATTTGCAATAATTCCCCCCTTTTAATCAGAATTTGCATTTAATCTTTTTATATCAGCGGGTTGCCCTGTATACCTTACAATTTCTCTAACTGGCAAGACACTTCAGGACACCTTTCTGGAGATAAATTGGGGTCCCAACTGCTATGGGCCGCCCCAGTGGGTGGGCATCTATGGCCAGGATCCGACCATCTCCAATTTTGAGCCCGACCTTCGTATCAATGGGATAGCCAATAGGACGGGCAAGATGATAACGCCCATTAAACTGGGCAAACTTCATTTCCCTGGCGGCTGGAATCGGCAGGATGGTAGCGATCAGCCTGTAACCCAATATCCCACTGGCAAGTGTCTGCCGCATTATGTGGCCAGTTACAATGGCACCGAGCTGCTCACCGTGGATTGCCTCAAGATCCAGCCCAACTGGTTGGCCCAGATCAAGGACGTCAGTCAGATGCCGCTGAAGAACATCTTTCTGCCTGGCACACATGCCTCGGGAGCCGTCGTCGGGAGCTCCAGTAAGACAAATTCGATTCTGGTCAGGGATTATCTGGTGGCCCAGCAATTCGATATTTGGTCGCAGCTCGTCTTTGGCATTCGCTATCTGGATTTTAGTATAGGGTAAGTAATATAAGGGTAAATATGGTAAGGATTAGAAACCCAGCAAGAAACGGTAGACCCTTCATACCCCTTATCGTATATGTAAATTTAAGATCATGCGAAACCCATTTCCTTTTTATATGAAATACTTTTTTCGACCAAGTCAAATTTACCTTAAATAATGTAAAATCGATCTACGTTTCATAGAGATTTTTTGGGTGTAAATCACATCTTAAAAGATGAATTCGTTTCTATATTTTATAATTTGGCGAAAATATTTAACTTATTTTATTCATTCACCAGTTACAAGAACATGAACACCGAAAATGATGCGGACAATTTCTGGATAGCCAACGAGAACATGCTCATAACACCTTTGGTCGGAATTCTGCGTGATGTTCGTCAGTTTGTAAAGCGTTCTGGGGAGTTGATAATACTGGATTTCAGTAGCTTTCCCATTGGGTTTTACAAGCACCCGGAAATCTACAGTTCGCTATTCCGCCTTCTTCGACAGGAGCTTGGCGATGAGGCCTATAGGCGCAATGTGACCAAGAACGAGCATTGTGCTGATCGAAATTTCCGGGAACTACTGCAGCAGAATAGACATCTAGTGATATTATTTCCCTCCCAGGAGCTGCCCTATCCAGAGAATGGTAATTTTAACTAGTTTTATTTTAAAGCAATCATTTAATCATCATATCCCTTTCAGAATCGAATCTGATCTGCCCGCCGTGGCAACGCTTTAGCAGTAGCTTCATGAACATCTCGCAGACCCTGGATTATATGCGTCTATTGTTCAGCAAGAAGCCGGATTCGCCGGTTCGCGACGATGGCTGGATATTCACCGCCGTGAGAAGCATGGAGCAGTCGCTCAACGCCCATCAACTGCTGACCGCCAAGCAGCGGGCGGCGGCACTCAATCCCAAAGTTAATCAGTGGCTAAAAGGTCCTTGGGGCAACAATGCCAATGTCGTTGCTATGGACTATTTCAGCAATACCAATATTGTGGACCTGGCCATACAAGTGAATGCTCACAAAGCCTTTATCATGGCCAACGAAGACTATGTCAATTTGGATATTTTGAATTTGTGTTGAAGAATGCAAGCCCCAAATTGCACGTTTTAAAAATATATATTTTAAAAGGCCAAAAATAATATTTTGTGACTGAGTTTGTTACTTTAAAAATTTGATAAGAATTTTTACTTTATTTTTATTAGTTTTAGAGCTTAGCAATTGTAATGAAAAATGTTATTAACTACATTTTTTACATTTCAAGTTATTCGTTCAGTGTATTTTAAACACAGTTTTTAGAAAAGTGGGCAGCCCATTAAGCTTATTTATAAACCAATAGCAAAAGCACTTCCAATTTTATTCAGTACAAAAACCAATTAACAAGTATACGAACCAAAATAGCCTGTTCTAAAACCTGTGATAGCTGCATGAAATATTCAAACCTAATTGATCATATCACATTCTTTTTTTTTAATTAATTATAATTCAAATTCAAATATCAGCAGTTAATGTAAGCTTTCCCTACCTAATAACAAAATCAAATAGTTCACATCACTTGCGGAAAGTTTTACAAAAGTTATCTTTTGACAAATTTCTACAGATTTCAAAAAACCGTTTTTTGGAAAAAAAATTCTTGAAAAATGTAAGTTTTAACTAAAAGTGGCAAGTTAATTTTTTTAAATGGCAAGAAAAAAGCCCATTTGTAATTTCTTCTAAATATGTATATTTAACTTAAGGCCGGTAGACCTTCGCCTGCTAATTGAAAACCTCACGCAATCTAAGGTCAGCGCCTGTCTGTACGATCTCTACAGAATACTGAATCTAGATCAGCAATTTGCATAATATCGACTGTCAAATGCCATTCCAGTTATGATCTCTGATATTTGCAGCCCACCAGCACATAGTAAGTGACATTCTTTTCCAGTTCTAGGAACCGATGACTCAGGTAAATGTTTCATTCATTAAGGCATTTCGTAATAATAAATTTCAAAGAGCCTGCTATCTGGCACGTGTGCAATCGTATGGATTAAAAATCCATATGCATATGGGTGGGTGATGCAACCCATCAGTCGCACTTGCCCGCTCGCAGGGTGTGCAGCATTTCTCACCTTGGCTAATCCGAAACCGGATCTGTCCGATCGCGCTAAACTAATTGAAATGCACTGCGAGCTTATCTGATGAGGTGGAAAAGCTTAAGTCCGAATCTGAGCTCCAAAAAAAACCTGTAATTTCAGAAATAAAGATAACCTTAAACAAAGAGATGAACACTTTTAATTGCAGTTGAATGCACTTTGTTTAGGCGTGGGTGAATGATTAATTGTTGCCCCCTTAAATCCAATGACTGATAAGGGCCTCTTTTTATTAGTTTTGACAAAGGATCTGGCACGTGCTATATAAGTATGTAAGTCCATTGTTTGGTCTAAGATTACCACAAATTGCAAAATACCTGAAACGACATCGGGCTATTACTTTGAAATTGTTAACAGCTTGATAATAAAACTATATATGTAACTTCGCTTTCATATTTTTTACAAATATCAAAACCCTTTACTTAATTACAAACTTTAATTATTACTAATTGCATACTTTTAGTGAATTATTAAATGGATTCCTATTATTTCGTACAACAGTTTATATACAAATTGGTGTAGGGTTGAAAAAAAAAAATTTTCGTGAGAAATCTTTATTTATAAATCTGATTCGGTCACATCAGTTCGATGAGTTCAACAGTTGAATTTAGAATTCTAAATAATATATTTCATACACAACCTAATAATTGAAGCGGTTAATATTGAATTTCCGAAACCAAGCCAGCCGTGAGTGATTGCTCCAATCGGCATTTGTGAATCCCCTTGATGATTATCCAGCCCAGGGCGTGAACTCATCGACGTGGCCTGGCGTCGACGCCTTTTGTAACCAATGCCCACACCCAGAAATGACAAACGGCAATGAGTTTTCGGTAATATGTTAGTTTTATTATAAATAACGCATATAAGTGCTGCACTAAACTAATATTACATTGGAGGCTTACGATCTCTACCAGGCTTGGTGTTCTTACTAAAGGCAACGGCCAGCTGCCGGGCTGCCCAACAGCTGGCCGTTGCGATCGCCGGTTGAACCCCGATTTTTTCTTACACTTTTGATTAACACACTTGCAGATGATGGGTTTCATAATGTTAATTCTTAATTTGAATTCAACCTGACTGCAGGTTAGGGATTTTAAGAAAAATATACACGCATCACATCGGTGAAGGGTTTCCGGCACAGCGGGCACTTGGTCACGGAGGAGGCGCACTTGGCGCAGGCCACCACATGACCGCAGGGCAGGAATGCCGTATTGTACTCGGCGCCGTAGCAGATCTTGCACAGCTTCTCCTCGGGTATGGAGGAGGAGGAGCCGCTGTTGTTGGAGGCCAAGGCCACCGATGATGATGCCTCCTGAATTTTCTCGAAGATGCGGGTGGCTGCCGTGGGAGCCACGGACGGGGCAACATCCCCCGAACTGGCCGCCTGCGATGCCTCCTCCTCCGCTGAGACCTGTCTGCTGGCCACCTCGACTCCTACTATCGAACTCTCCTCCTCCTTCTCCTCGGCTGGTTCTGGTTTGGCAGCCACAGTATCGATGTAGAGTTGACCCTTCATCAGCTTGACGAAACGACACTGACTGAGCCACAGGGCATGCTGTTCCCAGGGCTCGTCGTTGTCGTCCCAGTCCTTGAGACCACCGCCGCAACTGAAGCAGCGGACGCGATCTCCAACGCCCGTGTAGAAGAAACCCGCCTCGGCCAGCTGGTGGGGCTTTTGTTTTAGGTTCCGCGGCCACGCCTCGAAGGTGCGCAGGCGTGCCGACTCGACGGCGTATTCGGGATACTCGGGAAAATAATTGCCACTGGCGGCTGGGGCACGACACGTCTCCGGCTGGACATCGCCGTTGGCCTGCGTGGCCGTTGACGCATGCGTGGCGGCAATCGAGCTCATTGGCGGCGGGGAGGATGATATTCCAGCGACAGAAGCGGCCGCATTCGCTGTATTCACGCCTATCGACTGGATCAGCTGCGACATGGGTATGCGTCCTTCGGCGTAGGCATGCTCCCGCAGCTCCACCGCCGTCGTCGAGTCGTTGGCACCGCAGATATCGTAGCTGATCGGCGGCAGGATGCGATCCAATGCCTCCCCATTGACGGGCACATTGTTTGTGGTGCGTCGGCGCAGCAGCGGGCAGTTGGGCGACCATCGCTGATGCTCCGGAACGGGTAGATCCTCCTGCTCCCAGCGTCCGATTTCCACGCCGCAGAAATAGCATTTCACCTTGTCGTCGACGTGGGTGTAGAACATGCCCGTCTGGGCCAATTGGCGTTTATCCAGCCACTCCAGCGGCCAGTTGGTGAAGGTCTTCAGGCGCGCCTCCTCGCGGTTTAAATCGTTCATTATGGTGTAGATATTGTTCTTGAATAGCTGCGTCGTCGTCGCGTTCGTATTGTTATCCACCTGATCGTGTACTAGGTCGAAAGCGCTGGGTCCATACGACGGAAGATCGGCTAGCACAAATGTTGCCATGTTGCGTTCTGGTATTGGTTATCTCCACAAGACTGTTGATCCTTAAATACTTCTCCGGCTGCTACCCTCTGAGCTCGAAACTGGAATGAAAGAAAGAAAGAGGAATGCCATCAATATAAATGTTTATCGTGCACGTTCAGATAGACGCTATCAACCTGATAAAGATAAGGATACAGCTAGATTTCCCAAACCGACGCGAAACTTCTCCTTCTGGGAAGCACTACGCGGTACGAGTGCATGACATCGTACAGATTGCTCGTGAGCAACTAACATTTAAAATGAAATGGCAAACGATAGAGCTGTTCATAGAACTTTGACTTGCCCCGACTTCTATAGCAATTATTGATAAGGTCGAATGAGAGATAGGTAATAGGCGTCAATGGGAATGTCAAAGCAGTCAGACTTCCCTAAGACGAACCACCATAGACATGGAATAATTAACTATAGCTATATATATAACAAAGAATTTTACTATTTCCTATCTTTTTACTGTATATTTCAAGATTAAACTTTTGTTTTCCATTGAACAACATGACTAGGGCACTTTAAAAGGGTGTAGACTTAAAAACAAAAGTTCTTTGAATAATTAATGGAAAACTTTATTTAATCAATGACTAATTTTTAGATTAAACCAAGTATTTTTCTTTTTGTTACATTTATCTAATCTTTGCTTTTAAGATTTAAAATTCACTCAATCATGTTATGGCTTAGTAAATACCTTTCATTTGATAATTAAAATATTTTTTGCCAAAGCTTCAGACACTTTTTCGTCGCACTTCTACGTTTTTCAGAGTGTGTATGTACAATGCAGGGAAAAACTGAAACGCAGTTCAAGAAACTGGAGATGCAGCATCAACGAACTTTAAGAGCCCTTAGCTGATGGAAAACACAGCGGTTGTCCCGCTCGCACTCGAGCCGAGGGTGGTTTTCCTTTCGGGAAAAACTCCCGAGTTGCAATGGAAAAAATATACGTAGTGGTATAGAGTACGCAATGTTACAACCGCTCGTTTTCCCAGTGCGCCGAAT
Organism: Drosophila takahashii; assembly: GCF_030179915.1. Taxonomy (NCBI): domain Eukaryota; kingdom Metazoa; phylum Arthropoda; class Insecta; order Diptera; family Drosophilidae; genus Drosophila; species Drosophila takahashii. Next base: position 12,215,584 of record NC_091680.1, read on the forward strand.
CGCAGTGAGTATTAGTATTTTATCCTCAGAACAGCACCACCAGACACGAGTGCCTGAGTGGGTGTTTTTTCGTAGGACGGTGGGTGGCGCCAGCCAGACGTTGCCCGATAACGATTCTCGATCTGACTCACCACACCACACCGAGTAAATAATTTCAATAATAATGGCAAAAAATTGTAGTCACAAAAAGCGGCAACAGATAAATCAGTATGCTAATCGAGGGGCAGCCCACACGGCAATTTCAATTGCTCGTCAGTTGTTGAGTTGGCAATTATAGTAATGACAGGAAAAGCATATGCATATGTATTTTAAAGAGACTACATAACTAATTTTTTTTAATTTATTGCTTTTATTATAAATAGTATACTATTAATTTATAAGTTTTTAAAATCTTAAATGAGAAAATGAATCGAGTACTGAAATCGATATATAAAATGTATTTGTATTAAATCAAAAAATATTAAAAAAAAATTTTTTTTTTTATCCCCCAAAAAACTTGCTTCCTATAGATAGCCTCATGTATTGCTAACGATCGAACGCTGCCTGGGGACCTAAACTGTATCTGCGGTGGTCTCTGCCTCCTTCAAAGGAGATTGTACAGCCGTATTTCGACATTTACTGCGCCTGGGCCACCAGTAAGCAGCAAAAACTCAGCACGACCGCTGAGTTGGGCCCCGTGTTCAAAGTCCAAATTTCAACCACAAACCAGCCAAACTCGCCAAACAATTGCAACGGATCGGGTGGTTGGGGAGGCTATAGTGGTGCTAGGGGGGGCCGGGGCCATCGGTGGGTTAGCTGGCAGTGCCATGCACTGTGGAGCACTCCAAGCTAGCCGACTGTGAGAAAGTTTTAATGGAATGCAGTCAAACCACTCTGGCGACGGCGCACTCGGCGACTCCAGCACCACCACCATGGAGCCCGACTTGCAGCATAAAGCGCAGCATAAATGCACATTGGAAGCCTGGCGGTGCAAGCGAGACGGCCATGTGGTGCAAAGACGAAACCATCAATGGGAAAAACAACTAACCACAGGAAAAACAGAGTGCAGCGCAGCGCAGATGAGAAAAAAAAAGTACACATAAAGTGCAGCAAAAACAAAAGCAATTGTAAATTACAAATGCTGACTTCTGGAGCTCGGGATATATGGAGGATGATGGTTTCATGATGCTTCTGGATTGGGGGTTGCTAAAGATGGGGGTCTGTTTCTCTGCAGAGATTGCGCATTGTTTTTGAAGTGGAGCAACGAGCAGTACACAGACACGAACACGAAAAGCTCGAGATGCTGTCTGCAATAGTAATTGCTATTTGTCTGCCCTTACAGGGGATACTTTTCTAGAATTTTGCAAGGTCTTTAGATCTTATTTGCAGTGTACGGTAAGTAAATTGTACAACTTCAAAATTAAATATCTTAGCTATTTTAAATAAAAATCTTATAAAACTTAAACAGATAGTTAAATAAATAGAACATATATGATTTGATAAAGTTTCATATCAATCCATAGAAATTTACAGCAAGAGTATTCAAAAGTTCGGTCTGACCAGCTGCCCCCCCATTATTGTTTGTTTTGCTTTTCTAGCCAGTACAAAGTGCAATTACAGCTGCCTCTGCCGACGTCTGTTATTCGTTATTGTGGAATGCCAAACCCATTAACAATTGTAATGTAAACCGACTATTGGAATTTCACTTGAGCTATATCAGGAAATTCCGTGGAAAGTTCAAAAGCCAAAAGCAGGGTACGTTAACACTTACCAGTTTCGTTTGAAACACAAAAAACTTGGTGAAATTTGAAATGAATTTTTAGAATTTAAATATAAATAAATTTATATTTATTTTACTGGAAATCAAGGAACTAAATTATATCGAGCGATGAATATAAACCGTGAGCAGCGCCTTCACCCAACACCAACCGAAGACCGACTGAAAAGACAAGGCCTCCTGGGCGGCGCATGAATGGCATGGGAGCACAACAACAACGCTAGATCCCAGAGACCAGAAGAAAATACCACTCCGCAGCAAAGAAAATCATAATCAAAGGCCAAAGCAAAAGGCTAGGCCCAGGAGGCAAGGCAAGGCAACAAACAGAAAACTCAGAGAAAAAAAAACACACAGAAGAACAAACGAATACGAAAGACAAGACCAAAACCAAACGAACGAACCTACAATGGAATGCAGTCGGACAACTTTTCTACAAAACTCCGCCACAGAAAATCAAACTGGAGTTGGAGTTCGGTTGGAGCTGCCTTTCGGGTTTTCTGATTGGAACAAGCCAAGCCAGGCCAGTTCATTCCGTTCCCAGTCTGCAAGCAAAGCTGGGTCCAAGTGATTGGAGTTTTGCTGTTGCTATCGTTGTAGTAAGTGAAGGTAACCGCAGAGGTCCAAAGCCGTGGAAAAGGTCTGCGTTCTGTAACTACAGACGAGGGCGAAGTAATAGTAATATTATCCCTCCAAATCCTACAAGCAATTAAGATTCAGACATTGTATCGAAGAAATTTTTTTCATTTAAGATTTGTCCAATGATATTATTTTTAGATAATGCAGTTAAATTTAAAAAACATTTTTTTTCATTATTCTTAAAGCAAAACTAAATGAGAATAGTAACAGAATACTTATTTTTTAAGATGGAAAAACTTTGAAAAATTGATTAGAACTAGAATTTTGACCACAGCTGTTTTGATTATACCTTGGGAGCCCCGGAGACATGAGCTCGACTGTGGGAAACTATTGTAAACACTTTACCATTCTTTTTGTTGTTGTTGTCTTCGACAAAAAAAACCGAGATTGGAATGCGGTGATACCAGATACGACAAGAACAACAAAAACAACACCAACAACACCAAGCTAGGGTTAAAAGAGGGGGCAAACCGGAGCAGGAGGGAAGATCCCCCTGCTGCTGCATGAGTCGTCATCGTGCTCAGAACTCGAGAAGAAGAAGATGAAGAATCCGAAGTGGAAGAATCCGAACATGAAGAAGGAGAGCCATACAGGAGAGGATGCGGAAAATAAATAAATGCAACACACACAAAGAACATTCTTGCATGATCTATATGAAAGTGTGTGCGTGCGTGTTGTGGCCTTCCAAGAAATGCAGCAACAAAACGACCGCCGACGTCGATAATACGAGAAGAAAACAGAGATGGAACAACAGCAACAACAACAACGATTCGGGGATGCTGGCCAACAAAGGGCAATATTGTAATCATAATAAATGCGCCCCGATCCGAGCTGCTAAAGAATGCATTAAGATCGGCTCTTCTCTCATGCCTTTCTCCCCTCTCTCTCTCTCTCTCACTCTTTTTTTCCCTATTGAACATTGATCGATTGTCCAAAAAACTAACGGCGGCTCGGTTCAAAGCCGTAGAACCGCCGACGCCGCCAGCGTTTTTCCTAGGAAAACCAAAGGAAAATTGTTCTCAAACCCAAAGTCAAGTCGTGTGCGAGTGAGATGGCAAAACATTTATCATCGCAGCATCTCTATGGGACTAGGAATGTGGGTACGATCTCATGGAAGAGTGAGATGAAGATCAGGGAAGGGACGGGAAAGGGAAGGCCTCGTTAGTGGAAATAATAGCTGAAAGGTCGTTTTTCACGCGGCCCCGGCTCAAAGGTCGTGGAGGCGACGAGATGATTCAGCTTGAGAGCATCGAGAATTCCGGGAATACCGAAATGTAATTTTCTTCATCTTATGCTCAGTCTTGTCCGGGTTTCTCATCTCCATCTCCTCTTTCAAGGGCCGCCTTGGTCCATTTCCATTCATGTGCTGATTGCCGTCGCGTCTGCTGCCGATAACAAATGGAACTCAGGAGAGGACAGACGAGACAATAGGATCTATTCTATTTTCGGGTAAATTCTACTCCCAGCATTTACGTGAGAACTGTTTGTTGTTTATTAAGCACCTTATCTATCGTTTTATTAACGAATTGTCTCGACTCGTCTCGATCCGATTCGTGGGAGTGGGAAATGTGGGCGCAGGGACCACCATCGATGGATGGTGTGTGGGTGCGGCGATAATGGAAAAAGTTGTGGCACTGCAACGTTGCCCACGAAAAATACAGGCCACAATTTATAACCCCTATAAGGAAAGTGCAATTTAGCCAGACGTTTTTATATTTTTTGATTCGATTAATCGTTGCAGTAAAAAGGATAAGAAAATTACACATTATACCAAAAAAGCGAGTATTTCGATTTTCAAAATCAAATATTCTATGTTATAAAACTGTGTAGTCTAATTTGATCGGCACAATTAATATGATAGTTTAGAGTTTATTTATGTTTTCCGATAAGGGAAGTTTCAGCTATGGAAGTTGGACTGTATTCAGCTGTAAACTGAAGCTCAGCTCAAGTTGAGAAACTGAGAGACTGCCGAGACTTTCTCTTTGTTCGGCGAAAAATGAACGCAAAAGTTCAAAGCAATGAAGCATAAAAAGCGGCACAGTGCGCAAAAAATAAAACTGCACTCGGCGCGAAAAAAAGCATAGTGAAAATTGGCAACAGCTCAAACGGTTTTTCGAGCTCGTCTCTGTGGCAATGGTTTCTCGACATTACCATTATACTTCGACTCTTTTTCTCTCCATTTCTGCAGAGTGGAAAACACGCATGAGTGCACCACTTCCGTTGGCAGCGGATGTGCCAGACAAAGAAGCTAATGCTCCATGGTCCGGAATCGGTGGTGGTGGTGGGTTGGGCCGGATTATGCGAGTGAGTGTGTGCGTAAAAGAGGAAGTGCCTTACACATAGTGTAATCGTATATCGTACGGAGTAAAGTATGTGTATATACCCAGCAAACTGACGCGTCATCTGTTTATTCAGATGCACGGAAAAAAAAGGTTTTATTTTTAAACACGTTTGAAGCTTAGTTTAGAAAAATACACAAAACATTAGTCATAACAGCTGTATCTTATGATATCAGAGTCCATTTATATGTCAGATATTTCAGAAAAATATTTAAATTTAAATATATTTTAGGAATTTAAATTTGTACAGCAGTAAAATACAAAATAAGAAATGTCGACATTATAAGATCAGGTCCACTATGATCTAAATTTGTTTTCCGTGTTGAAACAAGTAAATTAAATTTAATTAGAACAGGATGGAGTTCTCTTCTGATGGATGACACATAGGGTGACCTTCGAATCTGCTAAAAATTGGGTAAACTGGAATATTTTGGAGGCTGCAGTCATCGCTTAATTTTAACCGTAGACGAAAAAAAGTACATATTGCGTAGTCCGAAATTCGGATGAATATAAAATTAATGGCATTGTATGGTACAATAACCGCCCCTTATTCTTCTCCATCCACATTATGCCCAATTGAGAATGTTGTTTTTAAACGACCATTGACGATCGCAGGGGATGTGCGGGGTGTGGAATTTCGTATGAAATCACTAAATGCAAAAAGAGGGTTACCATATGGCGGAAAGTTTCGCGTTGCCTTAGCCTGAAAAGCCGTGCAAACAAACATGTGTCATTTAAAGTGTTGTTTACCGAAACAGAAAAATTCGCCGAATTCGTGGGGTAAACAGAAGTTGGTAATTTTTTAAATAATTTGGAGTAAAACAAGAGTGCGAGTATTTAGCAACTCTACGGTCGCCATCTTTTTATGAAACAATCTCTCGTCGCTGCGGTCGTTGAAGTGCGAGCGAGACAGGGCGAACGAAACGGGAACACAAAACAAACGGCAGACACCCGACGAAAAATAAGAAAACGTTTTCGCTCTACTTGGCAGTATAAATTAAAGCTCTTGCTGATTGTTTACATTTATTTACTGTTGTAATCGTATGTTTACTTCCTTAACTAATAAGTGATGATCTTATAAAGTAAACAAATCATTATTTGCAACCAAATCTCATGCGACAATTTTGTCTTCTGGACACTTTTATGCTTGTATGTGTTCAGATAGCGTGTGTATGTATGCGGCTGGGTAAACGTACAAGCAAAGCAAACAACAAAAATAAAATTTTAGCTTTTGCTGTCCGCCTTTCTGATGTCACGTTTTCATTAAAATTTTGGGGTTAAATTCGGCTAGGGTACACAAAATACTATGCACTACAACACTACGGACTTCAGCTCACCTTGACGGCTTTTCTCTTTTTCTTGAAAAACTCAAGTTCCCGCTGGAAATTTCCTCTGCGATGAGATTCGACGATATGGAAATCGTATAATAATGCGCTTTCACAGTCAATATTGATTTTCCGTGAACAAAATGAACGGAAAAACACAATAATGTTACAGTTACACTTAGACAAGCACGCGTTCTCTGTTATCTCGTTCGTTTCTTTGTTGTTGCTCTTGCTTGTTGTTACAAAGCCAACTATCACAATTGAGTCCGGTAAATACTTTATTTTTGTACTTTATTCTAGCTTTAAATGCATAAATTAGTATCGAGAGTAGCTCAGTAATCCATTGCTCCGTACGTGTTGAGTTGTTGAGTTTCGATTCCGAACTGACGCGAACTGACGCGAACGAACGAGACGAGCGAAGCCGAGCCGCTTTCAGAGAGCAGCCGTGTCTAGCGGGAAAATCGCCAGTCTGGCGGTTTTTCTATTCAGCAGCCTTTTTATTATAAATAAAACAAATCTTGAATGTATTCCTTTTCAGGGGTGTAACAGAAATCTCTTCGAACGAAAGAAGGTTTGTTTTGTACTTTGATGTACCGAAGAACTATAACAGAATTCGGTTGGAGTCGAGTCTTTAGTAATTTCAAAACATATCTTTTAAAAAAAAGTATTCTATAAAGGTACCATTATATTTCTAGCTACTTTTATTTTTAACACTGTAGGTTATTATCGTCAACACTAGAGCCGATTGAGAGAGACAGAAAGTCCTTCAGCTGCAGCGTGAGCGAGATGTGGAGTCTTGAATGCAGTTGCTCATTCGGCCTTTCCGCAGCTGTAATTTTGGAAAAACCTTCGCAAAGTAGAAAACCACTTTACAAGGTAAGGCAAATCGACTATTTTAAAATAAATAAGTCTGGCTATTATTGTTGCAGTTTTACCTATTTAAATAGGTAAATGCATTTGCATAGTGTTGTTGTACTACGACTAGTATTAGTACGCAGCCCGTAATAACCGTAAAACTGTTAGGCCTATGCTTATCCCTTTCGCACTTGCAGGCGCAGCAGCCAGGATCATTGATTTTTATGCTTCTGTCCTGGAAGAGAGCGGAGAGCATGCGCCTAACGAGGGAAGCGGCGCGTGTCAATGCACCGCATTTCTTCCTCCCTCTTTCCGCTGCCTCTGCACCTTCCAGACGTCGCGAGAAGAGAGAGCAGAAGCAGACAGGCAGCTGCAGTTTTTTTGTGTATGCACCTCATTCCGCCCTCACCTTCCCACTCTCTCATTTTCGGTTTACCTGTCTCTTCTTCGCCTTCCACATAATACAGCAGCTGGAAATGTCCTGACGTCCTTTATCACAAGGGGCAGATAAGAATCTCTGTAATATTTTATAGTTGGCAGGAACAGATGATTTTTTGGAAATTTAAATATTCAAAGTTTTCTGACCATTAAATGAAAACTATTTTAACAAAAATGACTACATTTACGGGACAAACCCAAGTGGTTGTCACTATCTATAAGACAAGGCCATGCAAGGCCTATTAAATCTATTGCTGTCTTAAATAAAGTCAATCTTATCATAGAAAGTGTATGATAAGCTTTGTAAGAATACCTTCTTAAGGGATAATGGACTTTTAAAGAAGCGACAATAATGGAAATGGTTTTGTACTAAAAGATAATAGAAATTTAAGAAAGGTTTTCTAAAAATATTTGCTTCAAGCAATACTAGTATTGCGATTCTGAGTAATGTTGACTTTTCATACAGTTTTTACATACAAAATAATATTTTTTTTTTTTTTTTGTTTAACTACAAAAAGTTTACTTTTCCACTTTTGCTGTCTATAATGGTGGTAAAATATATAAAATCGTATTAAAATTTCTTTAGGTAAATTAGATTTTTGATCATACCATTTTTAAACAATGAAGTAATTTCCTGCCGTTTCAGATACAATCTTTGCGATTACGTGTATATTCTTAGAACGAGTCGAATGCAATAGATTGTCGATAAGTAAAATATTTTTAATCTAAGTCCTACAAGCTTTTCTAATTAGGCACCCATGACATGGCTCCGTAGTCACATATATTTGAGTAATAATGGCGCAAAGGAAATGCCGACACGTCCGAGGACTGAAATACAAAAGATTGCCAAGTTTGAATCATTTATGGCAAGTGCCCCGGCGACAGTGCGCGACGCGGCCATATAGCGTCCGCCCGCAAACGGGTTGAACTTTTCGGATTTTATAAATACACTCTGCTAAATTTACCACGAAGATGTCACGACGCATTTAAGAAATTTGCCTATAAATGCGGAGTCTAGACGACTTTGACATGTTGCAAGGCGACACTATCGCAGGCGGTCTTTTGGTGGAAATTAAGCGAAATTGTGGCGGCAATATATTCTATTTGCGGACGGTGGCGGAGTGCCTTTGGCAATTTGGATTTTTCCGTTTCAAAAGATCACTCCGCTGACCACACAGAGTTCGGATCTCGGAGTCGCCGGACAAGTTTGAGTTGAAAAATCCCTGGCTCAGAGCCGAACGGCCTTGCAAGGCCTTTTAAAGTTGTTGCACTCGCCCCGTTCTTGTTGGTGGTGCTGCTTATTGTGATTTTGATTGCTCACCCATACTCTTAATTTTATTTACAGTGGAAGTTTCCTACAACGAATGACTTACGTTTCAGCTTTTCACTGAACAAATGTAACTTTTACCATGACTACAGGTATTTTAAAGAAATTGAGTCACTTTGTTGGCCTATTAAGATAACTTACTTTACTTGACGCGATAATATCTTGTCCATTATGAGTCAAGGGATCGGACTCATAACCCTCATACAATTTTTTTTTATTTTAATGCGACTTAATTTATATTAAAGGTTCACTCTAAGCACGTTCCACTGTCATTTTTCGTACTGGCTTTTGCTAACTTTGTCTGTGGCTTTTTAATTGACAGCCAAATGCAGCCAGCGGGCTGAAAACCTGTTTGCCTTTTTTGCATTCTCTTCTTTTGCGCGGCAATTGGCAAAAGGTGTCATAACAGCGAGTTGGGCACGATTCGATTAGATTGCCTATTGCCTATTACAACATGTGCTGCATGTCGGTCCCTTTTCTCTTTTCTGCCACTCTATAATTACCTGCCTCAATCAGGGCTATAAGCAAACTGGATCGGCAATTGCGGACGTGTGCCGGCAGCTGCAAGCGAGGCAGGCAACAATAAACCGATCAGAGGATCGCCGAAAACGGAGCCATCGGAACATCTGCTCTTGGGGCAGGCAGCCCTTATCCTTATTGTGTTTTGAGCCTGCTTCCAGTGAAAGGATCGCGCGGCACATGACGTCGCCAGCTGCCGACGATCCTTTGTCGAGATCCAGTCGATCTGAGGTGTCCTGCGGATCTGTTGCTGTCAAATGGAGAATCCTCACAAAGAGATCTGTTCTACCATACTTTTCGATGTGCTATAATCATTTGTATTTACCATATATACAGGCACAGCAATTAATTTTAATCCAAAGATGTCTTGGCCAAACTTGTAGATGACCGAATAGAGCAAACGGTATAAATTCAATCGATCACTTTAAAACACGTTTCATAATTTGATCACCAGATTTATTATAAATATTTAATCAACTTATTGATTCCTGGAAAATCATTAAGATTTTTAAAATGAAATGTACATTTCAAATCTAAGATTTAACAGAAGAAGTCGTTGAAACAATAAAAATTATGAGTGAAGATAGGAACGTAGTAATATGAATGATTGAAAGAATGTTAGGCGTTATTATTGTCTTCCATAAATTCCTGAAGAGGGAGCGCTTAACTTTTAAACAAGCACTTCATCGGGACATTGAAAACAAATACATGAAAATAAATTAATTTACTATAAGCTGTCATATGACAGTAATTGAGTTATTTTTTTAATTACTTTATTGTTATTGCGTAACTTTAAAAATTGCGAAAAGATAAGTGCATAGAAATTAATTCGACGAAAAATCGAGGAAAACACATGTGAGCTCTGTAATTGATAATTTTCAAGGGGAAATCCAATTAAGTTTATCAGTAAATTCCATTTGTATTCGGAAATTCCTTTCAAGAAAAAAATTACTTTTTTACTTTGTATTCGTTAGATAGTTTATGATGTTTTAAATTTAAAGATGCATGTTTTTTTTAATGTTAAACATTACTAATTTATTGTGTAATTTCTTTGTAGTGCAAAGTTATGAGTGCTTATATTTATTGGGTGTGCTAATAAAATAGCAAACATAGCACCTTGAAATTGTTTAAACACTTGCTGTTTATTTGATTCATTTTATGAATAAGATTCGTAACTTTTTTTAGCGAGCCAGTCATTGTTACTAGGAAAAGATTAGAGGTTGTTATGACAATTGTTTTAAAGAAACATCTGCCCATTGAAGTCAGGTTCTTATCATTTGGACAGCACTTGGCGCCAGAAGAAACGGAAGTTTATTGGCGAGAATTCATTATTATTTGCTAAGTTTAGCACATAGTGACGCAATGCAAAATGCAGCTAGGTGAGTGGAATTTCGTTCTAGTAAAATGAGTGAGGTAAGCAGCTGATTATATAGGCGAAAACCCATCAATCTTTGGAACCTACGCAGCGTTGTAAATGGAAATGACATTGAGCGGTAATTAAAAATAGGAAAATTCTAGCTAGTCGCGCTCTACGAGTGGGTGGGGTTTTCGAATGGGGTGGGAATGGTTTCATCATGAATGAAATGCGATGCGAATGAGCTCAGCATCGGCGGAGATAAAAGGTACAATGGAGCAATCTAGAATGCAAGTAAGATAATATCCCACTGCAAGACCATGTGCGTCAGAGCAGGATGGTTAGATTTCAGGTGGGGGGTGGAATTGGGAGGCAAACGAAAAGGGAGGGATGATTCTAGATTGCATACAGTTTCGAAATGACTGGAAAGCGGCAGAGAGAGGTGAGGACATGAATGAAGAGAAACAAAACCAAAGTGTTGTAGAAGGAAAAACATAAAAAGTAGAGGAGAATTTAGAAAAAAAAGAGGAGCGCCTTTATGTATGCAATACATATATGGCAATTGTAAATCAAACCCTTTAACCTTTTTTCTTCCGTGCTTAAATATAGTAAAATTAAACAGACTAATATTAAAAAATTTTAAATTTAAGATACCATCTTTTTGCACATGATTTTATTTTTGTTTTGACAATAAATCCTTATAGGCTTAAAAAATCACTTACCGGAGACATTTTAACGCAAGATAACTTATCAGTTTATCATTGGATGTTTTCTATTTATTTTTTTGACCTCCAAAAATTGAATTGTGTTTTTGTTTACTTATCGCGGCACGATAAGATTATTAGCCGCTCTGGGAATTGTTTATTGCTAAACTTTTCAAGAATGCAAAGATAAAATTATTTCACTCGATGTGCACGCGTCGACCGGTGGGTTTGAGTGCCTCGCTGCGACTACGCAAAAACTATATGTTTTATAGAGCCGCCTAGCCTACTTTCCTATAGGTATTTGTTTTTGTCGGTTTTGCGTTCTCATTTGTTTTGTTTTGCTTGGCTTTCTAGAGAGGGAGAGGGCGACGGCGGGCGAAAGAGAGAGAGTCAGCGGGGCGGAACGGTCGAAATAGTTTTTGCCGCCCATGCGATGCGCAATTATTTAGGGGGTGGGTTATGCGCTCTCATTTGCTCTAGCTATCTCTCTGCTTCAAAAGTTTAATTTTTTGAAACTAATAGAGGTATTAATGCTTTTTCCGTTGTTGCACATTTTAAATTTAAAAAAAGGTTATAAAACCGTTACAGCTGTAAGCTTTTGCGGAATACTGCCCTGGTTTTGAATTGAAAATATTATTTCCTTGGGGTCACACTGGGTTTGGTATTTTACACAACTGTGTTGTCTCGATAGTGCCACAAAAATACCAGAAATACCGAGGGTCAAAGAAAGGTTAGGAGTGTGTCTCGGCTAAGTTAGCCAAGACACCCTGCTAAAAATATCGATACACTGTAATCGGACGAAAACAGTGTGACCGGCCGCGATGTTTTTTAGGGAAAGCAACATTTTCATCTGGCAACCCTGTTCACATATTCACATCGTCAAAAAATCTTGGTCTGTGAAGTTCGTGCGGAGGAAATTCGATTTGAAAGCCAGCGAAAATATGCAAAATAAAGTGAAATACCAGTGCCTCGCGGACGAGGAGCGCCCCAGCGGAGCGTCCCGCAGCCAGTAGAGCCCCCAGAGCCGCCCCAAATCTGGTAATTTCGCGGCGAAAAGGTGCGTTTTTCGATTCGCCTTTCGGTGTATGTGAAAAGTTTCTACTGCAATCCATTTTTCTCTACGTGCGTGTGCGGCATACGAGTGTGTGTGTGTGTGCGAGGCGAGCATGTGTGCGTGGAGTGGGGCGATGTAAAATGCCTTTACATAATTACATAGGCAATTGCGAGGACTTTTATGCAAACCGCTGGCTTGCAGAATTACATAAAATCATCGCATTTCAGTGCGTGAAAAATTACGCGGCTTCCATTTTCGTTCTATTTACTCGCGACGTCAGCGTCGCGGCTGTTGAATTTATGTCAAATTGGTAACACACACACATGCAGGCCAGGCGGAGAGCGCGCGTATGCAGGCCCTAGCTGCATGGGTGTGTGAGTGCGAGAGAGAGAGCGAGCGCAAAAGGGAGAATGATAAACAAAGTGAAAAAAACAAGCGGCTGTAAAAATGCCCGCAAGTGTTTTTAATTAATATGAAAATATGTTTGTTTAACACTTTTATTTAACAATTGCAAACCCCGTGTAAAAACAGTTGAAAAATATTCTATTCCCTTGTAAAAATACCTAGTTTTTAACTGTTTATCTTCCACCCTATTTTCTGCCTCTCTTTTTCGCATTTAATATGTGTAATTTCAATCGAATGCAACAACAAAGGTGCGCGTTTAACAACAACAAATAGCATTGTTTTGCGAGAGAGCGGGAAAGAAAGAGTGCGATCCGATTTGCCCGTGTGTGAGTGAGGGGAAAAGAAAATGCCAAGAAGTTGGCTGATAAAGCAGGCACACGCACACACCACGCACACGCACACACGCATGGAAAATAGAAAAATCGAAAAATAATAATAATCAGCCGCCAGCAGGAGAAGAAGAAGCAGGAGCAGCAGCAGTACAAACAGCAAAAGTGTAGTTGTGATCGAAAATCGAAAGTGTGAAGCATTTTCTATAAATAGTGCAAAATCAAAATCAAATTCCCAGTGCAAACAAAAGCGCAATAAAAACAATAACAAAACCAGGGATATAGCGAACAATACAACAACGATACGTACGGTATATCTGGAGCGGTCCATCAATCTCACAGAGCGCGCGCTCTGCGAAAAAAGCAGGATTATCTGAAGGATCGTCGCAGAAAAGATCACCAAGATGTCCTCGCTGGACGCGCGCAACAACTCGGCGATGATGAAGCGGGCGGAGCAGCTGAAGCGCTGGGAAGAGTCGGACACCAACCGCGCCGCCCCCACCCCCCGCCACGAGCACGGCCGGCGGATCAAGTTCAGCTCCGGCTGCGTCTTCCTCGCCGCCTGCCTCTCCGGCGACAAGGACGAGGTCATCCAGCTCCTGGACCAGGGAGCCGACATCAACACGGCCAACGTCGACGGACTGACCGCCCTGCATCAGGTGCGTCTATCTCCCTTAACTCATCCCATTCTATTAAGACTAATTTCTGGAGTTGTCCAGAAATCTCTTCAGGCGAAATTTAATTGGAATGTACGTAAGCTTCAATAGAAGTTCCATCAGAAATCCGCCCAATGAGATTTCTGTGTCACCCCGCATTCCTAATTTTCATTTTTAAAAGACTACTATGATTTATACTAATAAATGTCACAAAGGACATCAACTCATATCCACTTCACTGCAAATACTAGAAGCATGAATCATTATTCTTTAAAAGGCGATGGCTTTTGTACGACGCATTATATAGGTCTTTCGAAACACAAATTTTCAGTAGACTTACAAGATCGTAAATAAAAAGGGTTATTAAGAGAGAAGATGTAGAAGACTCATTCCCAAAAGTGGAAACAGTTCTTAATAATTTAAACTCAAAGTTATCAAAGGTTTTTAAAATTTTGTTCACAAAATATAAAAAAAATTCTATGAATTTTAATTTATTTGAAATACCTAACCAAAGCAATTGTTAATAAGTTTTAAGTGCGATTATATGTGTAGAACTAGGAATTCTACTTCATCAATTATGAATATCCATTTTGCATCCCCTTTTCCTTGGGTATTTATTTCCCTTTAGAAGGGAGCTCGACGTTGCGTCAGTCTGCTGCAATTGCGATCACGCGACCAGGCGAGGGGGTGGTGGAGGTGGAACGGGCGCAGGGGCATGCAATTTCGACACTGTTGCGTTGCGTCCAACTGTGGTGCTGACGTGGGCCGTACTGTGGGTTAAATTCCATGGCCCACTGATCATATTATTACAATTCTGGAACAGGAATGTCTTAAAGGTTAGGAAGATATTAAAGAAATTTAATTTTGAAATTGATTTATAAATGTTATTGCATTTTTAAATGGTAAATTTTTGTTTCAGTAAAATAATATATTTTTGCTCAGAACTATGCAATGCCTAAAAAAAGAAAAGATAAGATTGAAAAGACATCTTATTTAATTTGAATATTCTTTTATTTGTTTCAGTAAAATAATATATTTTTGCTCAGAATTATGCAATGCATAATAAAAGAAAAGATAAAAAAATATATTGAAAAGACATCTTATTTAATTTGAATATTCTTTTATAATATCCCAAAGTATTTCCCTGACCCAATCAAGGTCAAGGAGTAGCCTCCTCTTTAGGCCCACTGTGCAGCGCCGTTCGCTAGACGCTCGACCATTGTTTTTGTTGCGTATTTCGTGCTCTTTCTGCGGTTTCAACACCGCCGCCGCAACAACAATTCGAATTTCGAATATTAACAAATACATGGCTAATGCAAGCCGACGATTTACAAGTCGAATGGCCAGAACAGCTACACCAACAGCAACAACAAGCGAAAGGCAAACGGCCAAAAGCATTAAATAAGAAAAATACAAAATGTTCTATTTTTAACAACCAAGAAAAACATACAATACTCATATACATGAAAGCCAGTTTACATATTAAAAGCCTAAAGATTTTCGCAAAATCATTTTCAGTTTTCCTCTCATTTGTTTGGCTCATTTTCGTACTATGTCGATGAAAAAAATTTAATGATATTTGTTGGCAAGGAAAATGATATAAAACCAAAATTTTCTGGCATTATCAAAAAGATAAATTCTTTACGTTAATTATAAAATATTTTTAATATATTATTTTAAAGAAAAAGGATTTTTATCCTAAACACGATAGCTAACAAAAAGTTAATCTCCATTTTTGGGCGGTTAAAAACTTAAATTATTTACTGAAGAATAAATTTATCATTTTGGGTACCACACCCATTTTGCCCTCATTTTAATTGTGCTGAAAGTGGATCATAAACTTTGGGAATAGAAAAACTGATGGTTTATATTAACCAAATGGAAACTTAACTTAAATAACCGAGAATAGCTACTAAAATGATTTTCGGTCGAAATTCTTAATTAAATTTTCAAATCCCGCTGCTCTTCCACTACCATCTTGCACTCACTGTGTGCTCTCTGCTCCAATTCAATATAATTGATTCTAATTATGCTGCGCCAGCAAAGAGTCGTAGATTTTCACCGTTTAACCGCGGCGCACTTGTTAACCAGATGCTAATTTGCTCGGCGCGGGCTTCGCGGGGAGGGCACCACTGTCTGGGAGTGCACTGTAATTACAGCAACAGAAACTACAACACAATAATAAATAATAATAACAATGGGAACAGTGCAAACGTTTTGAATTACCTGCCACATTGTGTGCGGTGCAAGTGCGGTCGCAACCTGCGGCTATTTGCTTCACTTGCTGTTGTCGTTTTTGCTAAACCGCAAGGCAGAATTTCGATTGCATTTATTAAAATAATTATCTTATCGCCTGCACTTACAAGTCCTCTAATGGTTGCAAATGTCCACCCCCGTGCTTTCTTTGTTTGTCTGTATGTACATAAGTCGTGGCTTTCCTTTGGCCCATGCCGCACCAATTTCACATGCATACATTTTCAATGTTTGGGCCTTCCATTCATAAGCATTGACAACGACAGCACCACACCTGCACCACATTTTCAATGGCATGCGATTTGATTGCTGCAGACGGGATAGGCTACAGTGGTTCGAACCCAACTATAAATTGTTTTTAAATTTTATTCATCAAAGGACATTTTGTAACGATACAAATATATTGTCTCTAATTTTTAATATTTAATACTTGTCCAAGTCATTATTGTTATCAAAAAGACTTTCAAGAGCGCCTAGGAACTGAAAAGTACAAGAGTGAGTTATCATAAGAAAATACAAAGTTAATTCAAAAGAACAAGAATAATGATTTAAAAATATTGGTATTACATTGAAACTCATAAGGATAAAATAATATACTTTTACTTTATTTTGACTCGTTAAAAAAGAAAATCCTTTTGCTACGTTATTTTCAAATATTTTAAATTAAATAAAACACAGTGGCATATTGGTTCCACAGTGTTTCGCCTTGGACTTTATTTGAATGATGTTGACTGATGGAGAGGAAGATAGAAAACGGAGGATGGAGGGGCTGTTGCAAGTGACCGTGTATCCATGGTTGACTTTGATTTTTCATGTGGCCTACAAGCTAGCAGCGTGCATTGACGTACAAACTCGCTGGGGGACAAGTGGGAAATTATCTAAGAAATGGCAATAAATTACGTGTGTTTACAAGCGTTCAGATTCGGATATTTACATTTAAATACAGTTCAAGGATAATGTGAGCATTTTTTTTCGAAATATCTTTTATAGAATTGTATTTCATGGTCCACACATTCTACAAATGAATCAGTTATGGACGTTAAATTTAGAAATATTTTGGAAATACGTGGGTTTCACACAAATATATATATTTTATTTAGTGTGCCGAATGGAAAAATGCGCTAATTATAATCATATTAATCATTTGGTACTTTAAAGAGAAACTATTAAGATGATATACATTTTTCTACCTTACCTAACGTTTAACTTATTAGGAATTATTTATATTTATTGTATGTAAGGTTGGGTTTAATTTGCTTAATTTATCCATTTATAAAAGACTCTGAGCAGTATAAAATCTGGTTTTCTTTTCCCCTGAGTGCGAATCTATGTTTCTTCTTTAATCAGCCTCTTTCAATGATATGCTCAAATTAAGAATTGATTTATATACATACCTTTCTGCCAATTAGCAATTGATATATTTCGATTTTAGTAGGGGGCCAGGAGAGGCGAACTGGCGCCGCATAAATTAAGAAATTATTCTGTCAAGACTTCTCTTAAATTGAGCTATAGTCGGGGCTTGAGTAGCTCAGCATATAATAATCGTAACAATCGCCGATCCGTTGACATGACGATCGTGAGCCGCAGATCGATGACGAGTCCTGATCGTTTGGGGAGTTGGGAAAAGCTGCGTGAGTTTTCCCAAATAAAAGCACTCTGTCTTGGCGATCGCTAGTAGATTTGTTGCTGTCGGCTAACGCGCTTTATTGACGTGTTTTCTAACCTTGGCCCGGTTCTCGACGGACTGACGGGACGGACAGCTGTTGAAACGCACAGCTACAGACTACAGACTACAGACTCACAGATTCACAAACAGATACAAATCGAATATCCTCAAGAATCAGCAGCGCGTGTATACGGAATGATCTCTGGATGTATCTGTTAGGTTGTATGTATATAAATGGATGCGATGCGGTCGCTACACTTGATTTGATTTATTTCTCGTTTCGTGTTTTACACCCAAAATAACAAACGAATGCGAATGATCAAAATGAAAATGAAAATTCGCTCTATGCCAGATACAATTTGATGTGATGTCTGCAGTCCGCAGTCCGCATCTGTATCTGCCAGTATCTGATGTGTGATGTGCATAAAGTTAGCAATGCAACTTTTGAAAATGCAAATTTTTTTCTATCGACAATTTGCCGTTATTTATCCGTAAATTATTCGTGAAAGAAAAAAATTTGCCGCTCAATTATTTTTAAAATTATGAGATGTTCTGCTAAGTTGATATCAACTTAGCAGAACACCCCCACTAAAGTTCAAAATTTCCAAAATCTTTTTTAATGGGAATTTGCCGTTATTTTGCCGTAAATTATTCGTGAAAGAAAAAATTTAGTTGCTCTTGTTTTAACATTTTTTTTTTTAAAAAACATAGTTGTTCTGCTAAGTTGATATCAACTTAGCAGAACACCCCCACTAAAGTTTAAAATTTCCAAAATCTTTTCTAATGGGAATTTGCCGTTATTTATCCGTAAATGATTCGCGAAAGAAAAAATTTTGTTGCTCTTGTTTTAACCTTTTTTTTAATAATAGTTGTTCTGCTAACATATGTATGTACAACGCGGACGGTAGCAGAGCTCTGCTGACGTCGACGTCAAATGTGTACAATTTCCGCGAATTCTGCTTCTGTGAGAAGCAACATCCATTTTTCATGTTTAAAATTTTTAACTTTTGATTATGTGTAATTCTGTAAATAATATTGACTCAGACTCACTGCAGAAATTAATAAACCTCCAGGACGCAGAATTCGCGGGAATTTTACACATTTGACGTCGACGTCAGCAGAGCTCTGCTACCGTCCGCGTTGTACATACATATGTTAGCAGAACAACTATTATTAAAAAAAAGGTTAAAACAAGAGCAACAAAATTTTTTCTTTCGCGAATCATTTACGGATAAATAACGGCAAATTCCCATTAAAAAAGATTTTGGAAATTTTGAACTTTAGTGGGGGTGTTCTGCTAAGTTGATATCAACTTAGCAGAACAACTATGTTTTTTAAAAAAAAAAATGTTAAAACAAGAGCAACAAAATTTTTTCTTTCGCGAATCATTTACGGATAAATAACGGCAAATTCCCATTAGAAAAGATTTTGGAAATTTTGAACTTTAGTGGGGGTGTTCTGCTAAGTTGATATCAACTTAGCAAAACAACTATGTTTTTTTAAAAAAAAATGTTAAAACAAGAGCAACTAAATTTTTTCTTTCACGAATAATTTACGGCAAAATAACGGCAAATTCCCATTAGAAAAGATTTTGGAAATTTTGAACTTTAGTGGGGGTGTTCTGCTAAGTTGATATCAACTTAGCAAAACAACTATGTTTTTTTAAAAAAAAAATGTTAAAACAAGAGCAACTAAATTTTTTCTTTCACGAATAATTTACGGCAAAATAACGGCAAATTCCCATTAAAAAAGATTTTGGAAATTTTGAACTTTAGTGGGGGTGTTCTGCTAAGTTGATATCAACTTAGCAGAACATCTCATAATTTTAAAAATAATTGAGCGGCAAATTTTTTTCTTTCACGAATAATTTACGGATAAATAACGGCAAATTGTCGATAGAAAAAAATTTGCATTTTCAAAAGTTGCATTGCTAACTTTATGCACATTGATGTGTGCGTTGCATAATACCATTTCTAGCCATAGCCAGCCACAAAATATATGCCATTAAAAATGTTTCGTTTTACAACCGAGTTTCTCGGTCTTAGGCCTATCCAATTCTTTTCTTTTCCTTATTTCTGGTTGCCAATTCTGCGGCCGTCCGATTATAATTATTATACATTTAGCTTGCACGCGCCACGCCGCACACACACGATTTAAAATCTGATGTTTTATGGATAAACGAACCGAAACCAGCGGGAACTATACTTTTTTGCCAACCCATGACGACATGACCTCAGAAATAGTTCAGCGGAAAAATATATTAAGTTTTATATGTGTTTTGTGTACTTTTTTTATATTTTTTTTCTAGGAATATTTATTTTTAATTATTTTAAAATATATAATTTTCCAGTACCGATAGACTTTTATATTCGAGTTCCTGGAATTCCTTTTGACTTATTTATTATCGCACGATAAACACTTAAAATATATCTGAGAAATATACCCATATTTTATAACCGACAACTTGCTTAGGTGAAAGTTTAGATTGTAGAAATAGTGATTATCATATCAGCTTATTCACACTTGAAATCTTAGGTAAATAAACATTCAAAAGATAAGATTTTATTTCTATGAAGCTTAGTAGCACAAGCCTTGCAAAATTCAAAGTTACTTAACAATTTTCTCTTTTGTAATATTTTTTTTTAATAAAATTACAAAAGCAAATACAATTAAGCACACACCAGTGCTCACCATAAATCTTTAGAATCATAAGGAAATTGTCTAGATTCTTGTTTCCGTTTGGATATTCTTTTGGTTTGTTTATTTTTCATTTTGCAATCGCTTGTGTTCATTATTTTTCACACTTCCCTCCAGTCCAGCCAGATGTCTCGGCCCCACCTGGCCAAGTTAAAAAAGAACAATTTGGCAAAAATATGCGAAGCATTTTTAGTGGCAAAATACTATTGAGATACATGAGAACTTTTCTTCAAGAAGAAATAAAAGAAAAAGACACGAAAGAAATTGTTTGAAGGCTTTGCAATATGCTAGAACTTTTCACACAGAGCAAATGCCCCGAAATCGGTTGGATATAGGCACGTCTAGATATACATATACCGGTCTATATGTATGGGTATATATCATATGGTTTATGTAGATTCTTTCTACTTTTATCTTGTGGCGCTAATTCAAATTTGTAATTTATTGAACTCAAGCGGTTGGCTCGTCTATTTTGGCATTTCGTTTATAATATATGTACATTTGGTTTCTTGAACGAATAATTGTATACTAAGGCGGCAGGTCAATGAGTGGCAAGGAATGTTTTTTTAAAACGTATTTTAAAATTCAACTAATTTGTGCTTCTTTTATGTATTTTATTAGCGGATCATAAGAAAATTAATGTGGGATTTACAATCACTGATTATGTATGATGAGTGGAAAGGAATAGAACATTATTAAATGAATTATCAAACCATAAGAAATAACTCTCTTTAATTTAAAATTAAATATTTCAATATTTAATATTTAAACTTGTATGAATCTTAAAGTTTTGTGTATTTTAATGGAGGTCAAAGGATATCTGATTTTATTTATCATTCATGAATCTTTCTAAATTGTTTGTAATGTAAATTTTAGTATCTAAGTGAACCAATAAAAACCTAAATATTAAATGGGATTTAAGGAGAGCTAAACCCCTTCCCCAAAGCCTACTCTTTCAAGAAGAGTTTTCCATGGAACTCTTGTGCCTGCCTCTTCATCAAAGGAATTATTCAAGCTATTGAGTTATAAGCCAGAATTATGTGCATTGAGGGCTAACAAAGCGGGGGCCAAATGGAGCTTGGCGCCTAGCAAACTACCGCGTAATGAGCCACGTTAAGCTGGCGGCCCAGAGTCTGATAGCCGTCTCAACAAGTCGCTGTTGGCCTACGCGGCGTATACGTAATGCGGCGAGGTGAATAACATTTGGCGTGCAACGGCTGAAAATGCCGCTCAATGGCGTGCCAAAACAAAAGGCTAAACTTAGCATGCAGTTTTTTTTCCTTCATTTTCTTTTCGCTTTTTTCACTGCTTTTCGTTTGGCAATGCAAATGGAAATAGCGTAGAATCCGTTGCTCTGACATTAAGGCCCAAAGTCTGGGTAATCGAGTGAATTCGCTGATGGAATAGCTCGTGTCAAAAATGTTTGCATACCACAAAATCACTGGGCATTGTCGTCCACTCGGTTTGTGGATGGTCACGCGTGGGCGTTGCCGCTCCGCAAAACCCCTTTTCCTGCCGGTCAGTTTATCAAAATTGTTCATAATTAATTAATTGGCTGCGTTCCAGATTTACAAATTGTTTGGCCCACCCGCCGTCTCTCTCTCTCTCTCTCTCTTTTTTTCTAGACTTTTTTTTTTTTAATTTTTATTTGTTTTACTGCGAAATGGAAATTGCTTTTGGATTTTAAAAGCAACGGCAAAAAAAAGCTACTTTGAAGCTCAGCCAGTAAAAAATTGTGAATTAACATATGCCGAGGAAAGAAAAAGAAGAGAAAGATAGAGAGACACAGACAAGAATCGGTCATTTGATTTTTATAACGCCCCACTCCTTAAACGTGCTCTGTTATCAAGGGGGGATTACGAGGGAAATACACAAGGAAAATAAAAGAAACGGGGGCTCACATTGAAAGACAGAAGCTAAGACGGGTTTTTCAGAATCTATATTCCATCTAAAAATAAAAAAGAATGATCTTGGGAACTATTTTAAAAAATTTAATAATTTATTCTGACTTACATACCCAAGTATATGAAACTATATCTATCAATATATCTTTCGTGCCCTGAAATTGAAATGTTTGATAAGCAAACTATGCTAATAGAGTAGTTTTGACCATATGCCAATAACATAGCTTATAAATATTTTAAAAGATAAGAACCCAAATATTTTGGAATGTCATGGTAGTAGATTTTTTCATGCTGTGCATTGATAGAGCTAGCGCCTTTTGTTGTGGGCCTCTTTTACTTTCTATTCTTTTGGCTGAGCTGTTGCTTTTGCGCCAAAGAATGCTTATCGGCATTTGCAACTACGAGGCGTTGTCGACTCCATTCAACTTTTGTGGGGTTGGGTAGGTTTGTTGGTTGGTTTCCTCGCTGGTTCACAGATAGCAGCGGCCCCAAAGAAGCGCCGGAGTCGCGGCCGATGATATCATCGTTCAGTGCCGTGCATGTGCCATCCAACCAAACGAAGAAGATGTCTAGGCGGGTTCAGCGGAAATCCGCATAAACAACCCAACCATGCTGGATACTCTCTGCTTTGGCTTGTGTCTTCACTGGCTGTTTACTTTAACGTTTTAGCAAGATAAACACTGAAATTTTAAAACATTTTACTAGCTCTTATAAAAGCAAATCGAATGCACACCGACCGAATCTCTTCTACGAAAGTTAATTCAACTTTTGATGCACTGCATTTACGATTCCGTTCGGGAAATCGACTTGTTTTTCTGGCTATAAAAATTTAAATAAATACATTTCATTTGGCAAAGTAGAACGGTTCCAAGGATTGATGTTTATGGTTTTGACCTTTCAATTTGAAATTACAATGCATTATTATAGACAGACGTTGGCATATTGTAATAAACATGACTTTAGCGCATTGACATTGCCAATAGCCCCACTATTTTTAAATCATTTTAATGAACTTTTTGAAATTAAACTATTTAATTTATCTTTATTTCTATAAAGATATATTTCAAAAATATTTATAGCTTTTAGAATTGTTTGGTTTGTCATATAAATCTGAGTTTTTCTTTTTATTATTTTTATAAATACAAAATCACTTATTACTTAATGGTATACTCACATTTAAATCTTAATATTTTTCAGGCTTGCATAGACGACAATCTGGATATGGTGGAGTTTCTGGTGGAGCGAGGTGCCGACATAAACCGACAGGATAATGAGGGCTGGACGCCCTTGCATGCCACTGCCTCCTGCGGGTTAGTTATAAATCCAAATTTACAAAAAAAATTTAATTCCTAATTTATATTTCCTATTCGTTTTCCCAGCTTTGTGAGCATAGCTCGGTACTTGGTGGAAAATGGCGCTGATGTGGCCGCTGTGAACAGCGATGGCGATCTGGCCTTGGACCTGGCCATCGATGTTCAACACATGGCCATGATCGACTATATGGAGAAGATGGTGCAGGAGCTGAACATAAATGTGGATGAGGCTCGAAAGGCTGAGGAGCAGGCGATGCTGAACGATGCCAAAAAGTGGCTGAGAAGCGATGCCGCCGAGGTGGACAGACCGCACCCAAAAACAGGAGCCACAGCGCTTCACGTAGCCGCCGCTAAAGGTTATACGAAAGTTCTGGGCCTGCTCCTGGCCGGTCGTGGCAATGTGGATCGCCAGGATAACGATGGCTGGACGCCGTTGCATGCAGCATCGCATTGGGGTCAACGGGAAACGGCCGAGATGCTTGTGGAGTCACTGGCCGACATGGATATACGCAACTATGCCGGGCAGTCATGCATCGATGTGGCCGATCGCAAAATAGTCAAATTCCTGGAAGAACTGCGTGCCAACAAACGCAACAAGCGGCGACCATCTAGTCAAATCAGGTGAGAAAAATCAAAAAATTGTCTAGTCATTTCTGGTATGGAAAATTATAAATAAAATGTAAATCAAAAACATAAGAAAACATTTCCTTAATAATTACACTATTCATTTAAAATGTTTTTAAAAATATTTTTTCCTTAGAACTGATGATTTTATATAAGCTTGGCATACATACATTTATGACTGTATTTTTTGTTGATTCATTTTCATAATAAATATATTTGATAAAAAATCATGCATCGTTCATTAACAAATTTTAAATTATAAATATGGAATTTAAGATTTCGATTTAAGCTTTATAGTTTTCCATAATAAAATCATTTAAAGTAAAATATGTAATTAATCCTCATACTGTTTATCTTTATCAGCAGAATCTCAGATACGATTGAAAATCACGTGGACAAGACGCCCACCAAACTGGTTCGCGTCGAAGTGAGAACTGATGCCACAAAGGATGGTGCGTATGCTACGATTAAGAGTTATCTCCAATTTTACCTTGGCTACATAATATAAACGAAAAGCTTTCTTTGATTTCTCGCACACACACACTCTTGTGTTTGTCCTGTTTATTATCCTGTTTAGGCTCTCATGCGCGATAATCCTGTGTTGTTGGAGCATTTAATCGTAAAACATTTGCCACTGCCTCTCGTACTTTAGTCACTCAAGATCACGTTGTCTAGTATAATTTGCCTCCATCATGATCATGATCATCCATCAGTAGTATCCCTTATTTCTCTCTCTGTATCTGTATCGTGTCTCTTTCTCTCTCTCTGTATTTGTGTATTGTCTTTGCTTGTAAATTACGCACACTGCAGCTGCCAGTGGCTCAAGTGAATCCGCCGAAGCAGAGGCTTCGATTTCAAACGCTCCTGCTCCTGCTGCTGATGATAATGATGATGATGGTGGTGGAAGTGGAAGTGAAGGAGTGGTGGCCAGTGGCCAAAGCGATACAGAAGAGCTGAGCGATTCCACGGAAAGCTCACACTCGACCAGTCTTTCCGAAAGCGAAGGTAGTCGGCACTTGTTTTGCGTCCTGATCGAGGAGTTCCTCGTCGAACCTAGTTTGTTTTAAGCCCGCTTATGAGCCACTAACCTAGCCCCAATTGTCTATGGTTTTTAGATTAAAACTTATGTTGTTTTACCCATTGCTTTTCCAGCTGAGAACGTCAAGCCCAATCAGCAGATCCACGTCGCCGAGCATCCAGTCGAGGATGAGGCGCCCTGGCGACGCAAGTTGCCACGCACACCAAACGACAGTCCCACTAATAATCGTAAGTCGATTGTGTAAAAATCAAGTTTCAAGGCCTCAAGATACTAGAAAAGATTTATCTACAGAAGTAAAATATATATTTTTTTTATAAAAAGTATATAAAAGTATATAAAGAAGGTACAATTTTAAAGATATAATTTTAAAAGGTATTAATTGAAAGACAATTAGTTAATAAAAATGTATAATTTTATAGTTGTTACACTGTTTCTTAAAAATGCCACAGTTATCTAAAGGCTTGGAAACGAACTGCAAAAAAACCACAATCGAATCTGATAATAATAATCATTATAATTATCATCTTGCAGAAGTTCCTGATAGAGAGCTCAGCAGCAATAGCTCGGAAACAGCCAACGACGTCATTTTGCGACGCACGCAAAGCTTTGAGAACGATCAAAAGTGAGTTGAATCCAAAGAAAATAAAACATTGCGTGCCGCTCACACACAAAAACACACAATCGCATCACAGATTAACCCACATATATAATGATTATTTACATACACTGATCGGCCAAATTGCACCGAAAGGTCTTGATTTATTGGTTGACTTTTCAGTTGGCTTTTCACTTTTGCCGATTGCATTTGCTTATCATTATCGCACATACTCACACTCAAATGTTTAACCAGTCATTCAGCCTTTCGCAGAATACTCCTACATATATTGATAAACCGAATGAAAACGAAATGTATTTGTAATTGTTTAAATTTACCCCTGGTGGTATCATGATCTGGGAAAGCTTCCCGAATCTCCATGAATCACAAGCTTTCCATTAATGAGCTTTTTCCATAACAACATTCGCATTTGGCAAAGTGAAGCGTTGACTGTAAAAGGCAACAAATAAGGGAAAACAAAGTATTGTATTGATTTTAAAGTTATTGTTTTGCTTTATTTTTTTTCCCACCCTTTAAAATAAACAAAAAAAAAATACGACAATAAAAATTGTATCACCAACGCACCACAACCAACCAAAAAACCAACAACAAACTCATCAAAACGCTTATCCCGAAATCTAACCTGCCCGCTCGCCCACCTGCTCGCTCCGCCCGCCCACCTGTACGCCCGCACGATCGATAAAAAAATCCTCGAAAATCGCTCGAAAAATCATCATCTGAAAATCAATCCGTGTGACAGATTCTATCAAAAATACAATGAGCTGCGGGCCCGCATAAAGGCCAATTCCTGTCCCATTCTGCCGGCGAATGCGAATGCTAATGCCGCTGCTGCCAATAATTCCAATAACAATAATAATCTTAGTAGCAATAACAATCATAATAACAACAATAACAACAACAAAAGCGATCTGCTATTGGGATATGCTGCTGGCACAACAACAACAAGCACCTCCACAACAACAATCAGTACATTCAACAACACCCACTCGAACACCAACAACACAACCACAACACAACAACCAGCAGCAGCAGCATCGGCCACAAATCAATTATATAGCGTACAAAGATCGGCCTCACTCAAAGATAACTCAATGTATTACAGGTTTGTTTTGCAATCGACACGTCCTAAAAAGTAAACTAGATCAGATTGCTTAGTTTTATTATGTAAACTTTGTTAAATTATAGAAAAGGAAAATATTTCTTATATTTATTTTGTTTAAATTATTGGTTTTTAAAGTATTTAGTATAATTACAAAATTTTATCCTTAAAAGTCATCAAAAATGTTAGATGTAATTTTTTAAGTAACTAAACAATGATAGTTTAAGATACCTTCTTTTATATTTGTAAAATGAATCTTTATACCTTTATATTGTATAGTAACATTTGTAAAATCTGATCTAGTTTAAGGAACCACGCCTACTCATAACTGACTAAGTAACTCAATTTTTTGTAACTATTAACCTAACTGTGCTTTTGCTTAGCTTCTTCTTGTCTACACCTTCAGAACCAAAACTCATTGCACCAAACTATTTAACATATTTTCCTAGGCCACGCACCAATGTCGTCTACTCTTTCTTGGCTGTATTCTCCATTTTCCTATGAACCCTTCTATAAAATACTTTTATTTTCCTTACCCTCAGGAAACCGATTGCTACGCCCACCAGTGCGGCAGCCACGGCTAATACGGCGCTCAATTCTCCATCGACAACTGTACAGACCCCACCAATTCGCAGGTGAGTTTAGTTTTTGAAGTACCTGTTTTAAAAATATTTTCTTAAAAACTCCGTTGTCGATCAATTAGCCAAGTTACAGCGAAAATAGCAGAAAAGAGCAATAATGGCAGCTCGTCCACGGCCAGTGTCAGCGATGTGGAGAGCTCGAAGCCACCGCCCAAACAATCCACGAGCAATATGATCAAAAACTTCTTCAAGTAATGAGAGCAAGAGAATTAATTGTTGTTGAGCTAACCCCGCTAGTCAGCTGCTAATCCCATTTTTGCTCCCAGCTAGGCCTTGTTCTGTAAAGCATGATTTACGCAAAAGTATCCCAAAAAAGAAAGATACTGCATTTACTTAAAAATTGTAATCTTCACCTAGAACAATTGCTAAACAATTTAGTTTAATAATCCAAAGAAAGGAAAAATATTTTAAAAAATTGATAACATGTGTTAGTTAATCTTGAGCTATTTTATAAATAACAGCTCGATGTGTTGCGACTTACTTCCTTAAGGGAAGCGATTCTATAGCCCTTTGTTTTAATACAATTCGTATTTTTAAATTGTAAACCTTTTCTAAAACTATTTCAATTTATTCCAACCAAATTGTAGATCTTTTGTGCCACCGGTGCGCGATGAGGAGAGTGAAACGCAGCGAAAGGCACATGCCAAGCGCGTGAGGGAGACTCGACGGTCCACCCAAGGCGTTACTCTGGACGAGATCAAGAGTGCCGAGGAGCTGGTCAAGAAGAAGAACATGGGCATGGCCAACAACAATAACAATAATAATATCAGCACCACCACTACGAACACCATCAGCAACAGCGGCGTAAGTAGTCAAGTGTCCAAATGGATACTCTAACCGAATCATCCACGCTATCACAACAAAAATCAAACCGAAAACATTCACACTCGAGGAAGTTATCTTCATAGAATCATTGGTAGATCATGCCTGTAATCTTAGTTTGGATTACAGCATCCACACACGATGTCCACATGCAGTTCACACCCACTCAAACGTTGAGCGATACACACCAGATCAAAAACCGAAAAAATAAATGCTTATGGTTATGGTGTCCCCATTATTTGGATATCCCTCTTTCTGTTTATGTGTTCGATTATGTTCACTCACACAAAACTGTTCATAGAAAAATTATATTAATATCATATCATTGTGGTTTGTGTGAGTGAGTGAAAAATGTACTAAAATAGTTATTGTAGTTTAGAGAAATCGTGTAGTAAGCAGAATGCAACAGGTTCGAAGATTGCCCTGAAAAGTGTGCTATACCTTTAATTTTATTGTAAATGTGGCTTAAAATATTTAAAGCTGTTAATTAATCAAGTACTTCAACGGGTTGTCAGCACCTTTAATGATCTTGACTGATATACAGATTTAAATTGCCACCGTTAGCCACCTTGAAGGGTATAATTCGAACCTGCTGCATTTTGTTCGTCTCATCCCAATAAAAAGCAGCCCTAAGCTGTCATCATTTCAATCAGAGTCTCATCGATCAATCAGTGCTCATTTAGCGTACGTTGCCATCCGTTTGATTATTCGTTCGTGATCGATCGCAATATCACACTTAACCACCAATCAAGTTGAGTTCAATTTCTGCGTTTTGCGCCTCTGCCCAGCTCCGCTCCGCCCCGCCCTGCCACGCCCTTTGAACCGCCCCCGCCTCATCAATTCGCGAGTACTCGTTATAGCTTAGCTTTATATATTTATGATTTCCAATCATCGTCGGCATATCAGTATCAAGCAGCTGCAGATCAGTGAACCATAGCGTAATTACCATTCCGACTTGTATTTATGTTACAACTTTTAAGTTATCTCTATGTTCAGTTTTCCTACTACTCACTAGGCTCTATGTTTATATAGCAATAAACTGTATGTCTTTGGAATATGTTGATGATTATCATTTTGCATGTCCCATTCGCATGCGCAATCAAATCGGGTCACCCTAAGTATCACTATAGTATGCAATTGATATTTATATTATTTATATAGATATAGTGAGACCTTTTTGATTTTTGTTTGAAACACACTCGCGTCCATCGCCTCAGGACAACTGTTTTTTATTTGTTCCGAACTAATATTATTAACAGAACGAAACAAGCTCAGCAGCATCATCGACATCAGCTCCAGCATCATCATCATCGAACCTCGACAGCGATGAGCAGCGGGACGAGTCGCAACCGCCACCACCGCCCACCACACCACCGCCAGCCATAATACCCACCACAACGACGGCCACCGATGAGACGGAGATCGAGGAGGTGATAGCCAATCCTCCGGCTGGCCAAAGTCTGAACGATACCACTGCTAGTTTTACCCTATCCGCTCCAATGCGAAGATCGCTTTCGGGCGAGGCCGATGCCAATAGTGATCCGGAGGGCGATCAGGATCAGTCGGTGGTCAGTGCCAGTTATACGATAATGCCCAGGCGGGATAGGCTTCCTGAAAGCTCAGAGAATGTGGAGAGTCCGAGAACTCCTCAAAAGACTGACCCAGTTGCCAAAAGCTCCAGCGAAGAGGAACCACCGCTTGCCAGGCCCACGGATCTGCCGCTGATTCCAGCTCCTGCTGCCAGCACAGAAGCTATCAAATCATCCTCGGCGGCCACGACGCCCGCAGCCCTCGAGAGTCCAGTGCGCTTGCGGGACAAGCGGGGATTGTCCGGCAGCCAGGACTCGGAAACCAAGTCCGATACCGCCTCGCCCGTGACCTCACATCCGGATTTCAATGCCCGTGACTCTCTACTTAGTCTGTACGCCCGACGCACAACGGACAGCAGCGCAGGAGGAGGAAGTGCTGGTGGTGGTGCAGGTGGTGCGAGTGGAGCTGCCTCGTCGTCAACTTCAACTTCTGCAGCAGAACGGCGTCCGTCTTGGCGCCTGAAATTCGATGCCGGCTCCAAGGTATGCCCACACTACCCAACTCTGCCCTCTAAGCGAATCCGATAGCCTAATCCAATACTATCTTTCGATCGGTTGCCAAATTCGTGTGCGCCATAAATATTTTTGTTAATCTCTAAGTGTAGCATGGATTTATTTTGATTAGTTTGTGTGTAATCGATGGAGATCTAAGGCTCAGCAAAGTGAAAATTACCTTACCTTTGATCGCATTCATAAATAACCTCATCGTTTTTATATTGCTTTTTGAATTTTAGTTTAAGGTCATCATTTATTTCAATATATTTAGTTTTGCTGCCATTTAAATGCCTACCTTATACTTATTTTATAAAACCTTATAAATGATTGGAAGAAATCTTATTGCTTAGAAAGAGAAATACTAATATTTTCAATTCATTCGCTTTCAAAAATATGTATTTTATTATATTATTTACCGCCTGAAATATTTATTTTAAGACCTACATTTTTCGTTTAGTTGTATTTAAGCATCTGTATTTTTTCTCATAACTTATGCTTACCATACTGTATAACTAAGTAACTGCATAAATAAGTAGATATTGATATCTATGTATTATTTTACAGAATCATTTATTTCTATTAGTTACCACATGTATTTATTGAAGCATAAATTCTATTTCACTCGGCTGATGGCCATTGTTGTGTAAATAATTACATACATGCAGTTGTCTTACTAATTTGAACATTTTTGCTTGCCTTTATATTACTTTTATTTTTTTAAATTTCTTTTTCATACTTGTTGCGCTTGTTTTTAACAAGAACCGAAATCAAACTATTTGCATGTTTTTATAACAACATCTACATTTTTGTTCGATTTAATAATTACTACATACATTCAAATGGTTCAAGGAAATACAGAAATTGCTTAGCTTAGGTAATGGGTTGCGGGCTCCAACAGATGGATTCTAAATGCAAATGGTGTCTGATACTTGTTAATTATTACTAAATGTTTAGTATAAACTAACTCCCGCTGCATTCGAATGATTCAAGACATAGCTTCTTGTAAGAACAAACACATTGCACACAGCCCAAACAAAAACAACAAATAAAGAGAAACATTTCAAAACATAAATTTATGAAATATCCACAATGTATATTTAAAATCGAATTGAGCCCATATTAAAAGACTTTATGTTTATGCAGTTCAAGCTGGAGGACATAACCAGCGGGGGCACTTATCCGCCCAACAACAGCACCATTATACCGAGTGCTCCGGCAGTGATGGCAGCCGTCAATTTATCTACTACAACTGGTGTCCAACGGCGCATCAGCAGCGGTCCTAATGCACGTAGGTTTTGAATGAATTACTACTCATTTTTTTACGACATATATTTAATTTATTCTTTCTGTTTTAGTAAATGCTTCCAATCAGTCGCTTAACTCTGTGGGTCGTCCTGTTTCCGCGCCCAGCGAGGGCACAAACAACAGTGCCTATGTTACGTCCTCAGCTCGCAAATTCGAAGCGAATGCTACGTCAGCGGGGGCGAACTCAGCAGCGGCCTCAACTACTAACTCAACCTCCAATTCAGTGTCTGCAACCAGTGCCAATCATGCAGCGGCTACGGCAACGAACGCCACGTCAAACCATGACGATAAGGGTAAGGATCCCGCACCTGTTGCTTTAATTAATCAACTAAAGAGTGCTTTTATTAAGAGTTTACACAATAATTTAACAAAAAAAAAATGAATTAGCATTTTGTTCAAATGGATTAAAACAGAAAAAATTCATTTTTAATGCCTGTTTATTTCAATATTACTGTATCTTCAAAAGTTGCTTGAAATTTTAGTATATTTGTAAAATATATTGCTCACTTAAAGAAAAATGAATTTAATAATTCGAACAATTATAAATACAATAATTAATTCTCTAGATGATTTAATAATTCGACTTAAAGACATCCAGGTATAAATTCTCTGAATTTTAAATACTGAGAACTTTTTCTTGAGTAGTTGTTTTATAAACGAAGCAGAATTTATTGCATTAAAATAATCATGGGAAATGTCCTATAGCAGTTGTTAAAAAAAGCCTTTTCTCCAGACTAACTTGTTTTTTTTTTTGTATTTTTTCTTCCGACAGATAACGACAAGGAGAACGATAATCGCACACAGACCGTCATTCAGAGGCGACGCAAGCCGAAGCGCAGATCAACAGGCGTGGTGCACATCGATATGGATGTAAGTATAGCTAGGAGATACATCATTTGTGTGCCTAATTGCCAGGCAGTTTGTCAGAATAAATGAGCCATGGGCCAAGAGCCGTATGTCAACTATTCCTAGCCAAATTGCTAATTAGTCGGGAGATTAGGAAAATGCTAAATTAAAGATTTCTTTTGTTCTGCTACAGGAACTGGATCCTGAGCGACAGAACGAATCGTCCAACAACGACAACGAGGAGAAGGAAAAGGAGGTGAGTCCACCGATAATTAGTGCTTACCATATGTTAACTACCAACAACAGCAACAACGAATATGGTCTTATTATTGAATATTTTCACACCTTGCCAAGTAATTAGAATTTTTGTGTCAGCCTCTTATTTCCGCGCTGCACCTGACAATTTTTTCTTTATTCTTGCCTTTGCCTTCGTCACACCTTGTCACAATTTTAGAGCGCTCCGCGTCCTTCAAAGTAGATGAGTATCCCCTCCACTTATCTGCTGCCCCACAATTTTCCCCATCGTATGTCTGGTCCAATTAGCGGGCGACCCAAAAACGAAATTATGATTTGCCACTTGGAAAGTGAGCACGTGGCATTGTGGGTTCGGAATTTTCGTGTGGGAATTTAAGTGTAAGTGCAAGGCAATTGCAAATCCTTTCATGGCCGAGGTCAGAACTATTAGTGCGCATCCAATTTGCGTCCATAGAAATCACGAGTCTGGCCCGAACCTGTTAACAATTTATCTGAGCAAGTGTCAGCGCCGGTGTCGCCTATTATTAAAAACTGACACAATTTCTGAGTGCATCTTGTCATTAACGTGCGCTTTTGCTTGTTTCTGCACAGAATTATTAATTGTTTGGCACATTGGACAATTAAAGAAGCACCATAAATCTTATATATTCGGCCTAGCAATGATTGATACAAAACATTATTTGCTAGTTTCGTAGAGTATTTTGTAAATGATTCGTTCCACCAATGCCTCAGGTTCAAATCTCAAGTGTTATGTATTAAATTAGTTGGTAATGCTAATTTAGGCAGAAATCTATACTAAGATTTAATACTTTTTGTTTATTTAAGGAACATTCTTTCAAAAGTATTTGTTGCCAAGTAAATTTAAATAGAGTTTTTAAAAGTGTTCTATTTAAATATTTTTGAAAAGCAGAAAAATTCTTTGTAAACGGATAGGATATATTTAAGATAGAGAACTATTTATATTCTAGTCTCAATACTACAACGCTTTGTTTAAAATATTTAACAAAGCAATTCGTACATCCTCATTGTTATTTATTGCTCATTATAGGCAACCGTTAAAAGTGAATTTAATTGGTCATTTACTTGCCAGAAATTGTGCTTAAAAATACATTTCCATGAAGTGAATGATGTAATACGATGTCTAAATTGGTTTAATACCTTCAGAAATTTATCCATTAAAATGGAAAATATGTGGAAATTTAATTTTTAAGATGCCTATTTTCCCAGAACTTTTTATATTAACTGCTGATAATTGGCGAGAAGCAATTAATAATATACACGATCCATCCAAAACGACGGCAGACCATCTGACGCTCTCTGATTGACGATGTCAAGTGTGCCATTGTGCATTTATTCTATTTGTTTTTTTGTCGCAGATGTCGTTTTGCAAATGCATCTGGGAAAATCACTTTCACAACCGTCTTTGCAGACAGTTTTCATTTTATTATAAATTGGGCAATTACAGAGGCACGACCCAAACCGAAGGAAATATAAAGAAAAGTAGAATAATATGAAAAGCTGGCACACGTACGTTGAACTTTGCAGAAAAAGCGAGAATATGTGTGGCTAAATTTATAACAGTTTGCAGGCATTTGCTTCCTCATTCTCCCTGCGGCAAAAGGATCGTCATTCGGTATTTATAGCCGGAAAATGCATCCAACGAAAGTGTAAACTCTGTGGGGAGGGGAATGCTTTTGGCCCAGTTACGAAGGGGGAGCAAAGACGGCAGCAACTTCCCAAATTGGATTCTCCTGTCGTTTACTTGACGCTAAATTTAAACTAAAACAAAAATAGTTTTTCCTATGCTGGCGTTTTTTTTCCCCCTGTGATTCGGTGCAGTCATGTGTCAATGACTGTGCTTCGCCTTTTGGCCCAGTTCGCAATGCTCTCTTTTCTTGCGTTCCCCTGATTTTCTGACCCCAGCATAGTTAACAATTTTGCGTCTCGGACATTGGGCCAAATACGTGTGCGATTTACTAATTTTAGACTTTGGCCCACCAGGTGAAAAACTCGAACAGCGAATATTTTGTGTGCGCAATTTCAAGTGAAAATTTGGCTCCTTTCCCTGCTCTTATTATTTCTTGTTTTCATATTTGAGTTTAAAATATTCCCCATGATTTGCTTTATTTTTCCGGCTTTTCCTCTCTTTTCGTAGCTCTTAGTTCTATGGGGGCACTCTTTTGCCGCTCTTTCGTGTTTATTTCCGATCGTTCGCTTTCAAATAAAACATTTGAAATCTTCTGCGAGCAACACAGTTGAGTTTTGTGCGCCCAGCACAGCGGATCATCTCAGTTCGATTCAGTTCAGAGCACCTAAAGCAAGCTAATCCAATCAAACAACTCTAAATCCCAATGTAAATCCCAATTAAACTCAAGAATTCAATACGTCAAGTGCAACGAGAGACCAAAAACCACACGACCTGTCGAACGTGTCAAAGAATTGTGGGGGAAAAAATGAATTGCAATACGCTTAGATCAGTTTACCCCTGGGATAATTGTGGCCGGAGGGGATTTTCCAAACCGAAGTTGATGATTTGACTGCCAGCCGCAACAAGTTTGCTCGTTTTCATTTGATGAAATCGCTCCGCGTTGCCTTTTTCGGCAAACTGCGCATAATTTTTGGACATTTCAAGTTGATGCTCTCTCAGGTGGCTTCTGCAAATATGGTCAACTATTTTGATAAGTTTTTAATTTGATTCGTGAACGTGCTTAATTTATTTGTATTTTTTTGGGTGACTCCAAATGTCAAAGTTTAATTGAATTTAAAAGTTGCATTTATTTGATTCTTAAATTAAATAATTAATACAACTTTGGATTTATTTTTTTAATATCACTTGAAATTGTAATTTTTTTAAAATAATTTTCAAAACAATTTTAAAAAATAGAGTCATTTAAAACTAAAATGAAAGAAAATCAACAGTATTTTTCCAAAGTATTTTCTTCTCAATTACCAAATAATTCATTTTATATCTTCATAATTTTTTTTTAATTTACGCGTATTTCCTAATCCATTTTATGGTGCCCTGCGAACCGGCCAGTTCTTTTATCTTCGGCATGACACAACAGAAAATGGTATTTTTAAAACGATTCGTTTTTAAACTTTTTTATGCGATATTTGCCATGCTAAATGTTTGAATTACCACAAATGAAAAGGCATAAATGAGGAAAATTATTGCGAAAGGCCAAACATTTAAAACGCCGCTTCATTCATGGGCGATTGTCCTATAGATATAGAGCCATTTATATGGCAGATACATAGAATCAGTGTACTAGGAAACAGAAACGGTTCGTCATAAATTATATGCATTGGAAAATTGCTTGAAAAGAAAAACGTTTTCTGGTCTGACGGTCGGTTTCATGTTTGTTGTTTGTATCGCGTGGGCGGAGGATAAGAGGCATCAACTCAGAGAAACAAATAAATACCAGGCCGGCAGCGGGATTGTCGGTTCCATATATCACGTTTTCTATGTGTTTTCAATCCCATCGAAAGCATCCCGGCGAGATCCACAAGATACGTTTCAAAATCCAAAAAGAAAATTGTCAAAATTTATGCCTTGACGTCATTTTTGGTTTTCCCGGTGCACGGCCAAAACCAATTCCCGAACCACATGTCAATATTGCGTTCTCCATATCGAAATATCGCTCGAAAAATACGTATATATACTATACACATGTAAACACACGCGAAAAGCTGTTTGTTTTCCTTTATTTTTGTTTATGCCGAATTCAAGAACATTTTCTGTGTTCGCTTTGATTATAATTGTAATTGCCTTTTGTGTGCACGTCTAAAAATGGAACACAAATCGATCAGAATCGAAGTTTAAATGCCCTTCAATTGCGGTTAATCCCCTGGGGTCTTGTTCAATTGAAATGCGTTCTTTATATAGAATGTTGAAACTAAAAATCAAATTAAAGTTCAAAGAGTCTTTCGAATGGCAGCTGTCAAATTGGGTAAAAGGCTTTTCCTTTTATCTATAGTGTACCAGTATTCAATTGGGTTTTACTATTAATTCAATATCATAGTGTTTTTTTTTAAATACTTACTCTTTTTAGAAATTCAGTAACTATATAAT
Source organism: Drosophila takahashii (assembly GCF_030179915.1). Taxonomy (NCBI): domain Eukaryota; kingdom Metazoa; phylum Arthropoda; class Insecta; order Diptera; family Drosophilidae; genus Drosophila; species Drosophila takahashii. The sequence goes on from NC_091680.1 coordinate 12,252,517, forward strand.
TTTTTCAAAAGGGAATTTAAAAAAATTTTTCTGTGCCCAGATGTTAGATACCTTGGATAGGAAAGAGCATTCAAGTCGTGTGCTTTTTGGTTGTTCTATTTAAATACGCTTAAGCGTAATTGCACTTTGGCTCTGACGATTGATATACGAAGTGCCAGGCGAGATGGCAAGCTAATGGGGGTCCGAATCTCTTATAGTTCTTATTCCACCAGCGAAATGTCCTTTCGCTCGAGATCACGAGCCCAGGCGCCGCTGTCCAGCCGCCGGCGATCGCTGTCGTCCAGTTCGCGAATGACTCCCTCGACTGGGGGATCCGGGGTGTATAACTACAATGGGAGTAGCTACAACAGTTCCGGCAGCACGGGACGACCCCTGAGCACGGGTTACTTTCCGAGCAGCAGTGGGACCTCCAGCTATCAGAGTCCCTATGCCAGTGTCTACAGCTCCAGGGAGAGTTTGTATGGCGGTGGAGGAGCCTCCGGCGGTGGCCGAACTTCCTATGGTAATGCCAGCAGTCGCTACGATTACGGGGCCTCCAAGTATCATCATCATCATCAGCAGTTCACCAGCTCCAACCACTATTCGAATCAGCATTCCCATCAGCCAACCGCAAGCAGTGGGTCATCGACGAATGTAACCTCATCCGCCTCCACATGCCATGCCCCATCCATAGCTTCTGCGTCCAATGCCACGCCAGCAACTAAAACGCAGCAAACGCACCATGGCAATCGCTACTATCTGCAGCTGCAGCCCACCACCGCTTCATCCGCTTCTTCGGGAGGAGGCCACCACTATAGCCACCTGGTGGTGGGCAAGCATTTAAGCCAAAGCCACTCATATGGTCAGTCTAAAGCCTCTGCTCTCTCCTCCTCTCTGTCCACCGTCTCCTCGTCGTCGTCGTCCTCCGCCTCCGCCAACGGAACAGGTGGTTACGACAGTTCCCGGTACAATCCCAGCTCCTATTCCTCGGCGGGATCTTCGTACTCAGCCAGCGATCGTTATGTCAGTCCCTATTCGAGCAGCTACGACAAGGGGGTGACCACCGCCTCGCTGAGCTTCAAGTCACCGGGCCTCAGTTCGTCGAACTCCTTTAAGAATTCTCGTCTGCTGAAGACCAAATCCCTGTCAGCATCGAATAGTAGCCTGAATGCAGCCTATGGTGGTCCATCGTCGGCCACAAATGGAGTGACCAGTGCCGGAGCCACAGTGGCTGCCATTGCGGCCACCAGGAGTAACTCTCTGCGGGAACAGGAGCGCAAGTCTCGAAATCGAACGCGGTCAAAGAGCGCGGCTCAGCGATCCATTAGTGCCTCCTCGGAAAAGAGTGAGGGATATGAAGTAAGCAGGTGTTTAGCATTAAGTGGGTGTATATTTAATCTTATGCTGTTGTTGTTGGTATACAAATAAGCACTTATTATTATTTTTTAAGGTATCTCTAATATATTTAAGAATGTTATAGACCTCAAGCACCTTTAGGGCTGTTTTCTCGTTCGTCTGTTAAATTAAAGGGAGGTTAAAAATCCGATTTCTCATAAAATTTCATGGTTTAAACCGTACTCTGAATTAAACAAACGGACGAGAAAAGGACTCTAAAAATATTCTCGAAACATTCTTTAAAATGGTGATAAGAAAATCATTAAAACTTGAATTACCTGCGATTACTATCGGTATTTCTTAAAATAATGTAAAGAAATCGAAATCTAATGTTTTAATTGATAAACCTCAAAGAATCTCTTATTGATCGGATGGATTATTATGTTCTAAACATTCCTAAGGCCCTTGCTAGTAATAGTAGAATACAAGCATATATCGGGAAAATTCTATCCCAGTATTTAACTTAAGTCTTGATTGTATTTTTAATTACTTAAATGGTTTTCTATGATTTCCTCCTTATAGAGTGGCAGTGAGCGGACCTCTCGCTCCCGACTGGGCAGCACCGCCAGTACGGCCACCACCAGCGAGTCGAAGAGTAACGATAAGTCGGAGAATGGTGATGGCATTGACTACAAGGCGCTCTGGGAAGCTGCCAAGTGAGTATAGCCGCTTTTGGAGATTCCAAACCATAGCCAAATTAATAACCTTTAATCCTATATAGATTGGAGAACGATAAGTTGAAGCAGATGCTCAAGCAGAAGGACGACGAAGCCGTGCAGACACGTGCAACGCTGGAGAGATTCGCCAATGCCGTAAGTACAAAAAACACGCCCCTAACATGCCACGCCCACATCAGCCCACTACAAACTAAAAGCCGAAAAACAAATATAAACAAAAGAACCAAACTGCCAGCAGTAACCAACAACAAAAAACAACACGAAACACCATAAACTTATAGCTCAAGGATGCCACTAAAATGTATATCTCTATATCACACATAAACCCACCTCGCTGCCTCTTTTTCCCCCTCATGTGAAGCTTACTGCTCGCGCTCTCTTTCGCTCTTTAAACCCCGCTCTCGTATATTATATATCTTCGATCTGTTAAAGAACCAAGTAAACCCCAAATACAACACCACAAAAAGACAGAACAAGAAAACTTAAGACCCGAATCAAAAATCGAAAAAAAAACCACATCTTGTTTCATTTCACATTCGCAGACAACGAAAAATTCACTATCTGAACTCGAGAAACGCGAAAGAAGAGCTATGGAACGCAAGCTTTCCGAGTTGGAAGAAGAGCTCAAGGTAATTACAAATGTGTCCCTTTGCTAATCATTAAACGTTAAACGTTGCCGCCGCTGTTGCTGTTTTTGTGTTCTGAGAACAGGACTCGAAATTGATTGCTATTTTGGTTTACCCCCCTTATGATTTGTCCAAGATACTCTGATACTTCCTGAAAACCCCCTGTTGCATGTCTGAAATTTTGATTTATTAACCCCCTTTTGATTAATTCGAATTGAGCCGTTCTGTTCTTATAACCCAAAATCATAAACCACCTCTCCTCGCACTGAGTTGGAGCAAACGTTTTCTATCACCCTTATATTTTAATCAAACGTTTTTTATGATTGCCCCTCCCTTTTTGGCCAGAGGCGCTTTATACTCCACCTAGTTGACTAGCCGTCTTCTGTGTGTGAATGCCATGGCACCTGATTTGATTTGAAATTGATTTACCATGTCCTGTGTATAGTATCGTTTTTTTGTGCCACCCCGCTGTACAGTGAAGCGATCGCTTTGATTTCCGTTGCCAATTTATTTTCGCCCCACCTGCGCCTCGTGATCAGATCATATATATTTGTTTTCTATCGTTTTTTCATATCACACAACAGCAACAACCAGACATCAGACATGTTCTCATCTTAAGACCATTATGTTTCTCTGTCATCTTCTCAAATCATCACTCGCTCATCTCTCGCTCTGTCATTCGCCACCTTTTATGATTTTTGGTCACTGCTCCCATGAGTTTATACGTTACACGTTTATCGTTATACGTCTACCAATCGCACTCACCTAATTGTTAAAAATTAAAAACAAAGCGCTCTCATTCAATACGCTCACTCAAATTTGATTTTCTTTTCTCTCTCTCTTCCCACGCGCCTCATCGATCGAACAAACAATCGAACGAACTGTCGAAACAATCGATAATCGGCAATCGCTCAAATAAAAACTTGCGTTTTCCACTTATTTTTCTTGCGTCGCCGCTGTTGTCCTTATTTTTTTGTGTGATTTTAGCTATTGCAGAAGCTAAAGACTGAGAACGATCGTCTGCGAGCCGAGAATCGGGCCCTCACGCGGGTCGTCTCCAAGCTGACCACCTCGGCTCAGAGTCAGCTGGCCAAGACCAAATAAGCGCAGATCAAAAGCATTTAGATTGCCCAGCACCAGCCCAAAATTCTCACGCCCCCCTGCTCACGAGCAAAAATATCGCAATTATCGTTATATCGTTTTTATCAGAGCTGGAAAGAAATCGATGTATACCATGGGAAAAAATTGATTATCAATAATCACCTATGTTTTTCTGGCTCTAGTTTACTTAATACAATACTTAACACACTTTGATGTCGTTACGAGTTATACATATATGGATATTTAAGCTTAACCGAAAAAACAATAACTAAATGTATTGTAGCTAAATTAAGTTATCATTGAGCTCATTGGCTTTGGACTGGTCACTGGTAAAAGTAAACCTTAAAGATTACTATATACAACCACTCCTTGGGAGTTATTATATACTACAAAAAACTCTTTGATAAAACCGCAAACTTCAAAAGTAGTTAATTTTAAATAGAAAAATATTAATCTCACGGCTTGATTGTTTTTGATAACCAAAATAGCGTTAGGTAAAAATGTTTGCGAATTTATATTGTAACTCTTATCGAACTATATCATATGGGAACTACAGACCATTGTACGGTTAATAAGTACTTTAAAATCAAAAGTTAGCCCACACTCGAATCAAAGTAAAGCTCATCGAAACCAACGAGATTAATCATCAAGCCCCAACCACCAAAAAAAAAGTAATACAGCATCAGCACAGCGGCCCAAGGATCTGGAGGCTATATATAGGTTCCCCAGAAGTCGAACATCAGGGAGAGCGAAGTGGTCAAGTTGGTGATGCTGGAAGCTTAACGGTAAATGCCCCACCACTGACACAGAATTGAGCCATTCTAAGAACCTGCGCCCCAATATTATGAGCTGGCTGTTGTTTTGTTGTTATACACATACCACATAAAAAGAATATAATAAATATATTTTAGCTATAACAGTAACATTGAGTGTTTCAAACTGTTGTTTTGTATTTTCTAAATATGGTTGCAATTAACTAAGTAAACTATAAATCTTTGAGTGTAAGATACTTTTGTTATCTCTTTTCTGGCGCCTTAAAGAATGCTAATATTATTTCTAATAAATTGGAAAAAAATCTAAAATTAGATTACAACTCTTTGCCAAAACATGCACTTCCAAAAGTCTCTATCCTATGTGTATCTATCCTTGATTTACTTTTTGAAACACTCTTAATGTACATATAAACAATACTTACTTAATACTCTACCACTTAAATAATGTCTATTAAACTATACTATGGATTTATACCTCTTGTTGTTAATATTGTTACCAGTTTTATCTGCAATTTTGTTTATCCTTTTGTGTGTTCTCGACTACAACACCATCGATCGATCTTGAGTTTTATATATACACATATGATGAAATAAACAAAACTTTTGCTCATTGTCGTTCTTATTCAACTTATTGCTGTTTATTGTTTGATTTTGAATACGCCACATTGGGTGGGTGTATGTCTACGGAACACTCGCATCAGGCATCAAAATTCATGAGATCCATTCGACATTATATGATCGATCGTCTATAGCTCGCTTATCACAGCACACGACACGCGTCATAAAGAATACACGAATCAGATTTCGAGTGTAGTTTGTGGTTAAGTGCATGTTATCTGGTTTTATTCTCGAGATTAGGGTGTCCAGATGAGTTCCATTTTTAGGTAATTACTAATTGTTTGTTGTTGTTTCTGTTGTTGTTGCTGCTGTGGCTGCGGCTGCCGCATCCCCAATAGATTAACGAAGCATGCCCCATGCACACCTAACCTCAAGACTTGTGCTTCCCCTGCCATAATCGTATTTTGACTTGGATATCTGTATATTTTGAACTAATTTAATATCTTCTCATCCGTTCAACAGCAACTCGATGCCTACAAGTCGGATAATCATCGCCTGAAGGAGGAGAACGCCGCGTTGATTAGAGTAATTAGCAAATTAAGTAAATGAAATTATGTTTTACTTTCAGTGTATGTATGTCTGAGAACCTATATCATCGAGAAGCAACAATTTTACTTTATTTACCAGCTGAAGAAAGGCTGAAAAAATGAGAGAATGTTAAAGCGAAATGCGATGTAAGCGAAAGCGGGATATTCGCGTGAAAATTTCAAAATTTGTTTATTATTTGTGTTAGGCCCCTAAGAATTAGGTGAAACCATGTTTCAAATATCGTTGAGAATTGTTTCGTTCGTTTTTATATAAAAAAATAATAAAATCTTATGTATTTGGTCAAATTTTATATATGAAATAGAGCAAATTATAAATAAACTTACACAAATCAAGCTTAACTATATTTACATAAACATACGCAAAGTGTATAACGATCAGAAGATCGCAAGAAATGAAATGAAAAACAAAAACAAGAACCTTTACATACAAACTGAGAACATATTCATCAAATGAGCCCTAGTTACATTACAGATTAGTTTAACTACATGATACATATACGTATATAAATATATATATATTTTTTCATATATAAATTATATATACACATTACATAATATATATTTAAAGCAACAGAATCATAAGTTCAACATTTCAATGTGTAATATCATCGAGGATCCAGGCCGCCAGTTGGGAGAGTCCGGAGATGTGTCGAAACCAGCCCACGCGTCAACTTACTAAGTGTAATCGTTATCATCCAATTGTAATTGTGTTTAGTGCTTCAGATATATAGGCATCGGTGAAGCCATCGAAAACTGTAGTATGTGTACCCATAAACTGAGGAGACTTTGTTGCTGAAGCTCCATGGCGCTATCCTATAGATCAGGATGGGTTTCACTGCAGATGCACTATTATTTCTATTATTTGAGTACCTTAGTTTAAGCAGGCACTTTTAGTTTTCTCCTTCACTTCGAAACGTATTATATACATTTACATCGTACTATATTTTACTTTCGCTTATAACGAAACAAATGATCATACGCATATTTCTGTTATTTATTAAATTCGCTTAAGAGATTTTGTGTTACTCTACTCGTAAATGGAAACGATAATCAAGCATAAACAAACATTAAAACGAGAATTGTGTAATATGTAAAATTGTGTGAGAAAATATTTAAGAAAATTTGATTCAAATACGAAACTTAATAAATGTGATCGCAAGCAAATTTTTGTTCTTTTTCATTGGGCTTGTCAAGGATGAATGAGACGTCGTCGTGGGTTTCTCGGAAATTTTTATTTTTCTCTAGATAACAAGCTGCCAATTATTTTGACGCTGATATCTCTCATTCAAGGTGTTCTGAGGTTAATTCTTTTATTGACAGCATTGTGTGTTTTTTATTTATTTTGTGATAAGATCAACATTAAAGTTTTAGATTCTTCGTTTGCTTAAAAATAATCCCATATCTGCATTTCAAAAGAAATAATTCGTGACTTCAATTGAAGATTAGAGGATTGTTGTATTGTTATTTATCCAGTTTATATTCCTTCAATATTTCTTTATTGATGTAAATTTACAAATATAATCAAATCTCACAAACAGTATTATCACAATAGCCATAAAAATGTAATTAAAAGTTGACTTTCTTTGCTTTTGAGCTTTCGATTTTCAGATATATAAGAAGGCAAGTGCATTGTGAAAATTGATTAAACTATTTTGCATTTCTGTAAAGAACCTGCTTGAACTCCCTATAAAAATGAGGATCATCATACCGATTTTTGCAATTGTTTTTTGTGGACTATCCGTTGTGGAGTCTCTAAATTGTCAGGAGTGCCTAACGGATAATGATGTTTACTGTGTAAACCAAACTTCATATAGGAATTGTTTAAGTAAGTTCAGGAAGGATTTCCGAGTTATTCATTTCTGAGACTTTTATTTTCTACCCAGAAAGTGGTCCCTTTGGCAGTGTGTTAAACTGTCCAGAAGGAACGGTTTGCACTAATTCCGATGAGGTTTGCGTGCCAAGTTCTGAAGTTACAGGAACTATAGAGGATGTGTGCGGAACCTCCGGAGGAAATGGCTGTGCAACGTGCTCCAGTGAAAATTACGCTTGTGTCAGCCAAAATCAATTTGCGAGATGTTCTAAACAAGTTTTAGTCGACTCTAATATATACAACTGCAATGCAGATGAGATTTGTAACTCTGAAGCTTTAAGAAATTACAACAATATTTGTGTACCCTCATGCGCTGCGGATTTTGTACGTCTTTTTAGGTAATTTAATTCAACTGAATTAATTTTTTAATTTTTTTACAGCTGGACTTGAAAGCCACGTGCAGCAACAGTGAATACACGACGACAACAACTGCAGCTCCGCCAACTGTTACACCCAGCACTGAGGATAAAGAAAATGCCTGCTCCAAGGCAGGAGAGAAACTTGGACTAGCTTCTAATGCAATCACGTACTTCTTCACAATATACGAAGCGGATACTACCTGTCATACCTATCTATACTGCCAAACAAGCGATTCCAAGTGGGAAACCGTATATTTCTTCTGCCCCCAAACCAAGCCTTATTATGACTCCACTAAAAAAGTGTGCGTGGAAACTAAACCAACTGGTTGCTCCTAATTTGAGTAAATTAAAAAATCCTAAAACCATATAAACAAACAATTAATAAAATAAAATTGATTCTATGATGCACAGCCTGTTTTAGGTTTTAAAAATATGTTTTATAAATATGCTCTTGGTTTTAATACGTGTAATAAAACGTTTCTAAAATATTCTTTTCGGCACTATTAAAGCATTTCATAGTTTAAATGTCCCATAAAAGCTCTAAATTTATTCGTATGCAAGAGAAATTTCAATTAACCTTCAAAAAAACAATAAAGAAGACAATGGTCTATAAACCGTATTTCCAGGTATGAAGTACATAAAATTGGCAAAAGCATGTTGCTGTCATTTGCTGATAGCCGTTCCGGCTCTTTTAGAACACTTCAATATTACTTTATGACGGTACATAGACTTTTGGCAGGGACAGACGGAACCAAATCTGACAAACAATATTATCAAGGGACCCATAAAAAATTGAAGGTTGATGCAAAGCAAGCTCCTCGGCTATATAAGACGGCAGATTGGTGGTTGGGATCATATCATTCAACAGTTTGGATTGAGCAACATTACCGTGCAAAAGAAGAAAGAATAATGCAGAGGATAATCGCAATTGTGGCCATTTTGGCAATGGCAACTGGACTTTCTTCCGTGAAGGCGCAGACTTGTCAGGAGTGCCAGACGGATAACGATGTTTACTGCCATAATCAGACCGCCTATCAAAATTGCATGAGTAAGGATAAGATATTTTAAATCTTACAGAATTACAAATAAATCTTTTCTTAGAAAATGCTCCGATTGGAGATATTGTGTTGTGTCCCACGGGCACGGTTTGCTCCAATTCCGATGACGTCTGCGTGGATAGCTCCGAGGTGTCCACAACCATATTGGACGTCTGTGGATCCTCCGGCGGCAACGGTGCCCAGTGTGAAGTTTGTTCCAGCAAATACGCCTGTGTCAGCAGTACCCAGTACGTTCGTTGCTCCTCCAGCGGAGTTCCTGTAACCTCCAATGTGTACAGCTGCGGTTCCGATGAGATTTGTATCATCCAGTCTCTTTCTACTTTTGGATCACTCTGTGTGCCTTCCTGCGCCTCAGAATTCGTATGTCTGATCGGAATATGAAAAGGGACTATTATTAACGTTTAACTATTTTTACAGGTTGGCTATAATGCCTCTTGCAGCAACAGTGTTTACCAGCCCGCAACAACGACAGCTGCTCCGACAACCACTCCCAGTGCTACCCAAAAAGAGCAGTACTGCATTGCAGCCGAGCCCACCACCAGTTACTCGTACTTCTTTGCCAGGAACACTGACGACTCCACGTGCACTACCTACTTGTATTGCCAGAAATCAGGAACCGACTGGATAGCTCTCTTCATGACTTGTGGATCCTCGACTCCCTTCTTTGACTCGGCCACTGGCAAATGTGTGAAGACCAAGCCTGCCAGCTGCTCGGTAACCACCACCACGACTTCCACGACCTCCCCGACTGATTCTTCTTCAACTGATTCTTCTTCAAGTGAGGCTTCTTCAACTGAGTCCTCTTCAACTGAGTCTTCTTCAAGTGAGGCTTCTTCAACTGAGTCCTCTTCAACTGATGCTTCTTCCACGGAGTCTTCTTCAACTGATTCTTCTTCCACGGAGTCTTCTTCAACTGATTCTTCTTCCACGGAGTCTTCTTCAACGGATTCTTCTTCCACGGAGTCTTCTTCAACTGATGCTCCCTCAACAGATTCTTCTTCAACTGATGCCACGAATCCCACGGACTCTTCTTAAACTGTTCGGGCTGATGTAGATTCTTCTACCAGTAATTCATCCGCGGAAAAATAAAAAAATAATTTCTAACAACTGTAAACATATTAGATTTGTAGACAATCTTTAATAAGCATTTAATAAATCCAAAATAATAATTACGTTACATTTATGCATTAGTTATGGCTGAATAACCGTTATTGGGATCTTAAGATTTTAAATATGACTAAAATCAAGGACACAAACTTAGGCAGTATTAATCATCAGCTAATGGAACTCTCTTGTGGGGTTGTAGATACTTATGAAAAAGCCTCGAGATGTTTAGCAATCATTTGCCATGAAATACCATAGGATTATTAGCCGAAACCCCATAAACGGAGAAAATATGTATGAATGTTGCGTTTGAAACAGCTCGCGTCATATGTGTATTATATGTACAAATCGGTTTACGCTAAAAGTAAAAGCATTTCCACAACTATGAGGACAACTCGCGATACCATGGACCTTGATATTGTGTGTGCATGCTGTGGCTTCTGTTTAGCTGAAATTAATGGGTTTAGTTCTGTACATTGATGGCCGTAAACACTTGGACATAAACACACAGATGCGCACACAAGTCGGCGCGTCTAAATATACAAACGGATACAAACATATGCCCACTCGAATATGATATTCCGAACCGACTCGCCTGCCGCCGTCTGATTTATCTAGCGCACCCGGTTCGACGAGGAGAACAATATTCGAAATCCTATTTCATTGCCTACTACTAGAGTACTGCACACACATTACGATCTACGAGAATTTACAATAAAAGTTTTTCGCTTAATTATCTTAATATTTCGCCGAGAGAATATCAGCATATACATAATTCTGCCCCCAGCTTCTCCTTCTTCTGCCATATGTCATTGGCAGCGATTGTCGCGGCAATTAAACATTAAATCAAATGAATTGCAGATGCAGATTGCAGAGCAGGACGAGGAGCTAGTTGGCCAGCCCACATTTAAATGCGCAAATGGAAATTATGGCCATTGACGACGCACGATCGTCCCGGGACGCTGTACGTGGGCAGCGGTGAATGCACAAACTGCAAATATAAACATAGAATATAGATAGATATAGAAACGAAAAATGATGGATGGGGTGTACGAACCTTTGGCACCCTCTGGTTGGTTGCCATGTAGCCGACACAGAACGACTGCGTCGTGTGGCTCCACATCACCTCGCCGCTGCTCTGGCCGGGATAGTAGAGCAGGGTCAGGGCTCCGGCGTAGAGATCCTGCTGACGCGGCAGCAGCGGAGAGTCCAGGAACTTCAACTTGAATGTCTTGTGCAGACTCGTGACCGCGCAGTCGCTGCTGAAGGCTCCATCGCAAATCTCCCGGGCCAGCAGCGTCTTCATCAGGTACTCACCGTTTCCGGTTGTGCAGGTGGCTATGGCCAGTTCATCCGTATCGGTGGCCCAGCAGCCGGCTCCATAGGTTGCCGCCTGACCCACTCGCCCCGGAACCTTGAGGAGTATTCCGCCAGAGCTGCAGCCAGCTGCCGTGTTGCCCGCCCCATCCACACACACCGCACCCACGGTGTCCAGGGCGGCGCCGAGTTCCACCTCGTTCCCAGGCTCTGGAACCGCCGGCACCGGCTCCTCGGAGGCCGCCTTGCTGCCCAGCCGGCTGCTGACCACCAGGTCGTATTTGTTCTTGTAGTGATTGAACTGGAACTTGGCCTTCGATGAGATCAGCACGCCGGGCTCCACCATGGAGCAGCCCACCTCGTCGGCATAGCGCTCTGCTCCGCTGCCGGCGAGGATCATGGGTGGAATGCGCTCCAGGAGCTGTGGACTGGACTGGGCATCGCAGATGCGTCTGGCCAACTGGATGGGGTTCTTCACCCGGCTGACATTGGTGCAGGCGCCAAAGTTCAGCGTGGAGCCGTCCATAATGGCTGCGTCGCACTGGACGGATCCATCCATGCAGAGATTGGAGCCGTAGCCGGCGTTCGTGTAGCCGCAGTTCTCCAGCCGCACGATGGCCGCCTCGCAGGCGTCCATGGCGGATCCGCCGTTGCGCAGGATGTCCGTGGCCCGCATGCAAGCCTCCTTGATCACCCGCTGGTACTTGGACTCGTCGATGCAGTTCCCAGCCCCTGAAAACGGATGGCGGCCATCAATCATCTGGCTGTAGTCTGTCTGCCTGCCCGGCGGATCGGAACCGAGATACGAACCTGTGTGCACCGCCACGAAGCCGGCCATGTTGGTATCTGTTTATGCTCGCGCCTTCCTTGTTGTTGCTCGTTTCGCCGTCCGTCCAACTGCAATCCGTGCGCTGTAACAACAAGCGTAAACAAATTCGGCAGAGTGACCGTGCGGCCTGTGATCAAATATACCGCACGGGGGAAAAGGCACTTAGTACACTCAGAAAAATACTCAATCTCCTCTATAAATAAAATTCTTTATTCAAATTATTTCTATATCTAGATTAAAAACTAGTCCGTACAATTTTATAAACATATTATATACATTCAAACTTTCATAACTTATAAAGACTTCAAGTCAGAGAGTCCACTCAATTATTTTTGGTTGTTTTTGTTCCTAAATTTAAAAATGTTTTTAAGGATATGTTTCTTACAATAATTTTAAATTAAACTTAAGGCATGTCAGCCCTAAAAAATATAAAAAATCGAATTAAAAATCTTTTATTTCTAATTTAATTTGTTGACTGAAATATACCTGAAAAATTTATTATTGGTAAGTTAGCATTTTTTGACCGCACCATTGTTTATGTATCTGAGAATCAAGTTATAAATAATACTGTACTCCTACAAAAGAGTTTGTTGCAAGCCAGTTTTAATTAGAAGTAGGCTAAAAGTAAAATCTGTAAGAAGTCTTGAACCGCCTGAACGAAGTTCTTCATTATCAGCGAAAAAATAGTTTAAACAGGCTGTGGGTGGCTTCACGAACGCAGTAAATTCGGGGAACCGAATAATCTCCGATGAAATTGATATTGAATCATTAGAAACTCGACAAAACGTCATATGTTTCCCAGTAATAAATTCTTGCTCTACATTTTTGGTAAAAAGAGGATCAAACCAGGGCAATTGATTTAAATGCGATAAAAATGTGCGATCGTGAAACTCGGGAGGATCGGATATAACAAGTTTATTTAACAAGGACTCTTGGTAAGTAACATCCTCATTGGACGTTTTTCCGTTCTTTGGTTTCGCTGTCGTGTTCCTTGTATTTGTACTATAGTCAATGTAGTCACCATTGTAAAGAAACATGTTCTCAATATCGGTCATATTTAACGAATAGAATTGGTAAACACCGAACATCTCGAAAAACTCGCGCACCGGTGTCATACTATAACAACCAGACAACTCAATTTTGGGGTAATAAGTAAGGAAGGTAAGACAAACTTCTTCTTTCGTTGAATAACCCCCGAAAGTGGGTCTTTTTCTAAGTTTTGTCTCATAAGAACAGTCTGTAATTAGGTAATCTCCAGGTAGAACAACCGTTTCGTTAGCAAGTTGGTGGACTTTTTGATGTCTGTAATCGTAGTTTTGGTCAGCAATGATCTGCTTTAACTCTTTACCTTCACGAACATGTCGAAGACTTATTTCCCGACCGGCTTGATGTGAATGGAGGGTTCCAGAAATTATTTTAATGCCGTCCTCGGGAAACATCACGCTCGAACAGGAGGGTCCACAAATGCCGACGTTTCGATACCTTTTCTGACCAGGCGGGATGAGTTGAGTGTCCGAAATGGAGACGCCAGTTATCATGATTCCCGCATCGTGGGTTCGCAGATGCGGAGTGTAATGTATCCGAAATCCCGAATGATCAACAGAGATTTTTCCATTCGGATTGTCATAGTGTATTTCTAGCATATAATAGCTAGCTCCGGATGCACCTCCCATTGGAATTCCAGCATGGGGCGGTAGAAACTGTCCATCAGATCCCGCCGACCAAACAGCAACGGGCGTGGAGCAGGAGTCCCAATCACGCGGTGTCAGTAGGTTACTATTACACACCGTGCCGGAACTTCTGACCCAGATGTCCCAGGATGCAGGATCGCTTCCAGGATACAACTTCGTCTGGCACTCAAACAGTGTCATGTGGTGAACCATATTTCGATCGTATTTCCCCGACAACAGGGGCTCATACCCAATAATATGTTGCTTCTTAGTTAGCTCCGGTATTCTTACGATTTTACACCAGTATAGGGTATCCATTGATCGTTTAATGGTTACATTGCTCACGGTAATATCCCAGTTTTGTATGGCCGACATATCGAATGTCATCGAATTTGGACTGCGACTATCTTTCGAGAACATTGGTGAAAATAATCGCAAGGATTTTACGCCTTTACTCTGCCCATGCCAATCCAAGCTGCCGTGCAAAGGATCCGCATCGCCGATAGACCAAAGTACTTTAAAAGTATCCGCCGAAAATGGAATATCGAATGGGTCGCAGGTTTCAATTTTACGTTTGAATGTTAAACTTGTATGAGTTGCATTCTGGTAACCTTCTATCACATCGTAGTTTTGTGTATCGTCCTGCAGCGAAGGGCCGTTTGCAGGATCCTGCGGACCATGACAATCCAGCACATTCGCTTGTTCCGTGGTATCATCAACCCACAGCAGCACCATATCTGCCTTTCCCATTCGACCGTCCTTGGAAAAACCCAGTCCAGCAAATCCTCGGGTTTGAACAGTCACCTCAAAGTAAATCGTATTCTCTGTGGCATTTATCCACCATTTCAGCCAGTACAGCCCATTGTTGTCCATCCTTTCGTTGCGAATCCAGTTCTTGTGATGCACAGGACCTTTGTGGTCCTCGTGCCTGTGATTGTTTTCAAAATAACCGTGTCCCAAACTCAGCTGTGCTGTAAGTACGATCCATAATACGGCTTGGAGTGACATTTTTGAATTCTTTTACTCTAGTTTCTTTGAAATTTAATTTTCTTGTATACAGTGAATCGCGCGCGTCGCCTTTTTTTTTTCTTTGAACAGTGTGATCGTATTTGGATATCGCGATCACGTATTAAAGTGACCGTGCGATGGAGGATAAAAATATCACCGGGAATAAAAATAAATACCATTTATACCATTCTAGTTAAAAAATACCATTTACATACCAATAATTTAAAAAAGTATTTTTGTTTTAAATATTTAATTATATACAAATTTAATTATAGTATAATTTAGCCACGTAAAATGGGGAAACAATTATTTTCCTTTAACTCTTTTTATTCCGAAAAAGCAAAACTGAATTGAAATAAATAAGAATTTTAATTAATGATCAGAAAATTAAATACAATTATTTTTTCAACACATGTTTATTAACAAATCATAGAAAAGAGCATATACAATCAGCACCGATGTTGTACAGCCGCATTTCGGGGATTTCTGGGAATTTTGATGAAATGATATGGGCAACAGATAGTTATGGTAAGTAACAAAATCGAAATGCAATTTTTTTTCCGTTCGGCACGCCTTGGGCGTTAAATTTTAGTAGGCAAAACGGGTATCCGGGTGGAAGCCGAGCTTGTCCAGCGCAGGATTGCAGGCAAAGTTGATCATGGGCGGTGGGCCGCAGAGCAGCACAATAGTATCGTCCTTGGCGGGTAGCAGGTGGGCGGCAATTATGTCCTCGTTGATGAAGCCAACGCTGTACGGCCAACCTAGATGAAAACATAAAGTAAAAACCATATTAGTGGGAATTTTCAAGTAATTTAGATGTTCTGAGTGAGACCTGCTGCACCCAATCTTTCCCACTATCTTGGCATTTTGAAATAAAAGCAAAACACAGAGATAGTATCTAGTTTATCGGCTGTAGCTTCTAATATCCTAATAGCTAAACCGCTGCTCGGCCCGGTGGCCCAGTCGCTCCAAGCCCGGAATACATGTGTAGTTAACCATCGGTGGAGGACCGCACAGCAGGCACAAGGTGTCCTCATCCGGCGGATACAGATGCTGCTTCATCATGTCGTCGTTGACATGGCCAGTGTTGTAGGACCAGGCTACGAACCGCGCATTCCCCGTTCGCGGCATCCGTTTGAGAGCAGCATGGGACAGGGGCAGTTACAAGATTCTTAACATAATAGATGCTTGGCATTTGTCTCAATGATTTCCGGATGCTGATGAGAAATGCTGCATGAGAATGTGGCTAAGGGAAAGATTGGTGCAGTCTAAAATAAAATATTTTATGGTGATCCTAACTTCAATGTTTATGGAAGATATTAAGAAAGAAATCCTTTTGTAACCTTATTTTAAGATATTTTAAGTACGGTTCTGAACAAACATCGTCTTAAATATTAAGCATCCCAAAATGTATACATTTGATTAACAAACTTTGCAAACTTATTTAAAGATATTTTAAGTACGGTTCTGAACAAACATCGTCTTAACTATTCAGCATCCTAAAATGAATAAATTTGATTAACAAACTAACCATTTAATATTAGGCGCAAGGCACAGTTCTTAAAATTTCATACAATCCTAAGCTAAAAGGCTTCTTTTAAATGAAAAATAAAAACCTTTTTAAAAATGATATTATGATTGTAAACTTGGTATTGTTGCTTAACTTGGTATAAATTTCAATTGGTTTTATGGTTCCAAAAACAGTATTATCGTTTAAAATGGACAAATCATGGACAAATGTTACGATCTGATGAACGCGATATATGCCTAAGCTCGGTTAAGACTACAACTCACCTTCGCCGGCCTTATCGACGGTGTACCAGACCTTGAACTGGTCAGGATGCTTCTGGGCCAGTTCGTCCAGCTCGGCACGAAGCAGAATGTCCTTTTCGCTCTTTAAAAGAAGATATAATATAAAAATTTTAATAAAATTGGTCAGCAAGAGTTATCATACCTGATTGGCGAACAGCAGCGCCAGTTCAGTCTTGTCCTTGTCGCTGCGCTTGAGCACTTCTCTGGCCAGTTGGAGCATGGGAGTGATGCCAGTGCCGCCGGCAATCATGTTCACCCGCTTGGCGGTCACATGCTTGGGCGGATCCTTGCGCAGCTTCTTGATGGAGAAGGTGCCGTTGCCGAGATACTGCAGCCGTCCCGAGGGACCGCGGAACGATATTTTGTCGCCCAGCTCGAGCTGCTCCAAATGCTGGGTCATCTTGCCGCCAGCTGGGAACTTGGGATGCGAGTCCTTGAAGTACACCTTGACCACAAGGTCAACGTAGCCCACATCCTCGTCGGACGAGATGGGTGTGTAGGGCCGAATGACAAGCTCATTGTCGATGGTGGCGATCAGATGGATATGCTGACCCACGGGCAAACCAAGAACATGCTGCTTGGAGGGCAATCCGAAACGGAATCTCCTGGTGTCGTGACTGAGATTTTCCTTTTCGATCAGGGGCAGCAGGTACTTGTCATTCGGATCCACCAGTGTGCGCAGGCGGGCGGTGCGATTCGGTTCCCTCCGTGGCTTCGTGGACTTCTTGTTCAGCAGATAGTGGACGATCAGGGCGCCGGCAACTACGGCCACCACACCCACGGCGATTGGCACAAACTGAAAATAGTCCAAAGAAAACGAGATAAGTAAGATACTTTAGTCAACAAAAATTAACTAAATCATAGGTAAATTCGGTTTAGGCGCCTATGCAATCTATCAATCGGCTAAATTTAAACCGAAAACTGTAATAAATATTATGAATAACCCCGGAAGTTGACCCTTTAGATTGACCCCTACCTTTAGCTGATTGCACATTTATTTTGAACTATACAAATTGCGTATTGATTGTAAATAAAGCCTAATACACTTGTAATCTTTTAGATTTCACTCAAAATAATCATTTATGGTATATGCTTGATTGCGTTTATAAGCTTGCTTACGTAAGTCAAATAAAAATGCAGTGTATTTATTTTACCAAGTCGTGGGAAAATAGAAAACATTCGTGTAAGTAAGTGAATACATTAATTTTAAACGTTCCCTTAATAGGGCTACTAAATTCTAATGAGAAACTTTACAGTTTAAATTAAACTTGTGATCTGATTTGAGCTTAAGAACATGTTAATTCTACGTGGGAAAAAATTTTTTTAACACCGTATTTAGGTATTTGTTATTTAACATATATTTAGCTTAGTAATGGGTGAGTTAGCACTTGATATTTTTATTGTTTCTTCAATGGGCTGACTTTTTAGGTTGATGAAAGGTCACGATGGCTGGTGGAAACTGTCTGGCTAGTGGAAACTGCCACTAGTGATAAGAAAATGACAAAAGTAAAGCCCCACAAATCTCGTATAGAGATTATTTGTATTCGAAACTGATATATTCGTGGCTGCGAAGCCCCTAAAAACCTGCGGCTAATTGGGGTTACCAGTTTGAGACATCAAACTTTAGCCCCATATCACAATCGACCTTGAGTCATGCATATGGATGTATTTTTGCTTCACCAACAAATCCGCAACTTATTAGTCGTGACGTCACAAGCACTGCTTAGATAAACAGAGAGCCGGTATTGTAAAAGAGAAATGGAGAGAGAACGGACAGAGAAAGCTTTCACTTGAACTTACATCAAATTCCGTCATTTTATTACAAAACACTTGTTGTAAAACAGGCTAATTTGCGATTTGAATTGCACACCGAACTTGAAAGCGAGCGAAAACGTGTGACCGCGTGCCGCCGATTCCAATTTCCAATTGAAATGAAGTGAGTCGTCGCGTGGAATAGTCGCCCCAGCTACTCTCTTTTTTCCCTCTCTGCGATTAAAATGCACAGTCAGCACGAGTAAGCACAGTGACTACCAAAAGTATGGAGTAACTGGTTTAAACAGAAGTTAAAAGTCATGACTAGGTGACTGTTAATAAAAAAATATTCTGAAAATAATTGACAATTAAATTGCGATTATAATTCATTAGATTACAAATTTACTTAGGAAAACATTCCAAAAAGACTAGAATTCTTTAAAAAAAATCTTCCTTAAAAAGCAGTTAAAAAAATAACTTTACAAGTAAATTCCGAAGGACCATTTCCTCTTTCAATCAATCTTTTAAAATCATTCAAGCATTTTTCTTATTTTTCTTTCTCAACCTGAAGTTTTTAAACTATAACTTATAAAAAACAAACAGCAAACCTACAATTTTAAGTAAAGTTTAAAGAGCATGCAGATAAGCAAAGGCATTAAGAGACCGCCACAGCCAACGCCAGTTAAGGGAAATCTCCCAAATGTTATACTGAGTACGGTTTTTATTGATTACGATACTAAGAGTAATGTGGAATGAAAGAGTTATGGCCTAAGAGTGCTTGGGTGGGTGTACGACTAGGTGAAACAGCTGATTCTGGCTCTCTGTGAACTTGACATTGTAGTTTATCTTGGGATAAGATTCACGGGAAGATTGCATCATAGGAAAAACTGACGACACCGCTTTTTGGGTCTCTTTGGCTGCGGTTTGGTGTGCAGCGCCTGCGCCTCGAACACCTCAAAGGCGTAATCCTCGCCAGAATTTACACGCAGGAAGGCCGCCTTGTTGCCGCAGCGATAGCAATAGTTGGGTGCCGACCAGATGGTCACAAGCTGCTTGTTGAAATGCCAGCGAAAACCATCCTGGGCCAGCTGATGAGCCCTGCAAATGAGGGTTACTCCATTCCTTCGGCTAAACTCCTCCACCACATCGCCGCCAAAGAGTTGTCCATGTCCCCGCGGCGATGCAGTCCATCCGGATGCTTCCTGGGGATCGCTCCAGAGCAGATCCGCTATGCAGCCGCTTTCGGGGATCTCATGGCAGCGATCCAGCTTACGGAACTCATCCAAATGTTGGATTTCCGGCGATAGGCCGCCATGAACGCAGAATATTTTTCCATCAATAATCGCGGCCAGGGGCAAGAGATCAAAGACACGACAGCACATCCTCCAGACATTTGCGGATCCATACTGGGCCAGGCACTCCTCGTAGAATCCATAGGATCGAGTGGCACTGCGGCACTCATGGTTGCCCCTCAACAGGCTCACCTGGCCAGGATGTCGCAGCTTAAGGGCAGCCAGCAGCAGAAAGGTCTCCACGCTGTTCTTGCCCCGATCCACCAGGTCGCCCAGGAACAAGTAGCGATGCTGCTGCACCGATCCGCCCAAGTCCAGTAGGTGCAGCAGATCCTGGAACTGCCCGTGAATGTCGCCGCACACGATCTGCGGACTCTGTAGGTTCAGCAGGTTCGCCTCACCGGCGAGCAGCTCACTCAGGGATCGGCACAGCTGGCGCACCTCCAACTCCTTGGGCAGACGAACGGGCACCCGGCGCAGATTGGCCACCAGACGATCCGCATCACTCATCTCCGCAGATCACCAGGCGGACATCATGGCTATTCTTAAACCGGCGACGTCACAGGCCAACAGTGATGGGAAATAAACTATTTTTTCGTTGTATTACAGGTACAAGGTTTTTGTACTGAACCAGTATTGGAATGTTGAATTTTGAACATTTTATTTACCAGAAGCAGAGTAGTAAGTAGTCAATTATTCGAAATTAAAAAAAAAAGAAAAATTTTACCTTAAATAGGTACAATAGAAATAATACTCAGATATACAAAAATTGTACACAATTTGGGCAAGAAAGTAAAATTAAAAAAGGTACATTTAAATAGGTACAAAATAATAAATACTCAGATATACATTTATTGTACCCAAAATGGGTCCAGACAGTAACATTTAAAAAGTAGGTACAATTAAATAGGTACAACAGAAATAATACTCAGATATACAAAAATTGTAGCCAAAATGGGTCAAAATGGGTACAATTTAAAAAGTACATAGGTACATTTTACATTTTACACCTTTCTTAATAAGTTATTGTTGTCATAAAAGAATATGTACCTACTTTGCATCTAGGGAATGTCATTAATCTGAAGATACATCCATAGGAATGTGTCTAGAATAGTTCCCATCACTGTTGACCAACAATTTTAAGCAAATGCAAAACCACCGAGGCATTTGGCCAAGTAAAGAAAAGCAAAAGATCATCGCTGACAATTATGAAATGGCAGAGAGGGAAAGAACAAGAAGAAAGTGGAGAAAGAGGGGGGCGGGGCGGCGGATGCGAAATAGGGAGTTATGTAAAAACACCAGTGAATGGAATTAGTTGCAATTAACTTACACTGCTCTCGACGAGACGGGCCATGGCCAATGGAAAATCAATGCAGTTGCGGCTCGAAGCCCCTTATATAATCCGCCAATTGCAACGGACGCCACGCACTATTTTAATATCTACCAGCGAAATGCCGACTAAACTAATATGCAGACTAAATCGCGATATGGTGAAAGCAATGTTTTCTTTTCATTTCCACGCACTCTCAGTGGTCGCAAGAGAGCGAAGCAGACTCTCTTTGCCTCTCTTTAGGAATTCTCTACTCTCTTCTTGGAACGCAACACCTGAAAGGAATTTGTTTAATTAACAAAGTTACCAAACACACAGGTTGTAGATACTTACACAGTATTTAAACGGCTGCATGTGCTATATTTTCACAGGCACAGCGAACCTTGAGCGGAGATAAAATTGCAAATTCAATAACAATTTCTGCAGCTCCAAACAAAGCCGCAATTCCAGGGTTGCCAAATTAATTGCATGAAAACCGGTTGGCAGCACCCAAAATATCGCATAAAATACGCTGTTATCGGTAGGGGTGTTTCTAAAAAAAAAGGTTTATTCTTGGGTGTCACAGAAATCCCTTTCAATAGAAAAATAATCATTTTATAAATATTTTTTTTAATTTTAACTGGGGTTTAGTTTAATTTAATAATTCTACTCAAACCTGCAACTCCAAACACAACGATTATTATGAGGAATACCTCTATCCAAACGATGGTTAGGCATCGATAAAACCAATTCAATAAACATCGATAAATATCGCCAGTTAGACATCGCATTTTTCCATCGCTATTTCCTTCCTCTCACTATTTTTTTCTTTTCAAATTGCTCGTTGAACAGTTGAGATGGCGTAAGTGAAAATCTCTTAAATTTATAGACATCTTGTGTGTTTTTAAAGTAATTTAGCATCAGGGCTTTAGATAAAACTTCAACAAGCCCGCTTTTATTATTTTTGGCAATCAGAAACCAGCTTTTTAGACCTTCCATGTCCACATCAGTTTGGAAATGATTGCAAAAGAAAATGTGATTTTTGTGCTAAATATGCAACTAATATGTGGGCTGCCATCATTTGCGCATTGGTTCAACAGTTTAAATAGCTCTTTAGTTTGATATTTTAATATTCCTAGAATTTTTACTAATAATGAATTTAACATTACAGATCGAAAGTCTCACGTGATACGCTCTACGAGGGCGTTAATGGCCTCCTGGACGCCTCGGCCAAGAAGAAGCGCGGCTTCCTCGAGACGGTGGAGCTGCAGATCGGCCTGAAGAACTACGATCCCCAGAAGGACAAGCGTTTCTCCGGCACCGTCAAGTACGTTGGCTAAATCACCTGCGCACGTGTTTGGAGAGCATCATCATCTCTCCTTCGCGGCATCCAGGTAGTCGAGCTCATGTGGCTGCCACATCTCGGCGGACCTGCACTCAGGGTCTTAAAAACTTGAGTAGGTCTCCAGAAATGGACACCGACCCCCCTTTTTTAATGAAAACGTGCTCCCCCGTGGGCTTTGTAAGTTTTCCTCCGTGCCCCGTCCCCTTCCATTACTTTAATCCAGAGAATTCCCTGCTAATTATATGATTTTTCTTGACCTTTCCCCAGGTTGAAGCACATCCCCCGTCCCAAGATGAAGGTGTGCATCCTTGGCGATCAGCAGCATTGCGACGAGGCCAAGGCCAACAACGTTGACTTCATGGATGCCGAGGCTCTGAAGAAGCTGAACAAGAACAAGAAGCTGGTGAAGAAGCTGGCCAAGTCCTACGACGCCTTCCTGGCCTCCGAGTCACTGATCAAGCAGATTCCCCGTCTGCTTGGCCCTGGCCTCAACAAGGCCGGCAAGTTCCCTGCCCTGCTGTCGCATCAGGAGTCCATGATCGGCAAGATCGAGGAGGTCAAGTCGACCATCAAGTTCCAGATGAAGAAGGTGTTGTGCCTGTCCGTTGCCGTCGGCCACGTGGGCATGAAGTCCGACGAGCTGGCCCAGAACGTCAACCTGTCGATCAACTTCTTGGTCTCGCTGCTGAAGAAGAACTGGCAGAACGTGCGCTCCCTGCACGTCAAGTCCTCGATGGGCCCACCCCAGCGTCTCTACTAAATGTGGATGCTGTTCTTTAATATCTGGAAATAAATAAGATCCTACATTTTTATAATGTAACTAAATTTGTATTTATTATACGCTTGGCTTAAATTTCCGTGGAACTTATGGTTCTGGCTAAAAAGTCTCGTATTTCAAGTGCCGCATGCGATTGCGAGCCCTCGTCAATTGAATCTGATATCGGTTCCGCCCGAAACTTGGACACATCCACCGTATTTCCCCACTCCAGCATGTGCGGTTCGCTTAGCTCCTCCAGTAGATTGTGCAGCACTGCGGCTGCTGTGATGATGCAGGATGCTGTGTGGAAACTAATGTCCAAAGGCTGACTGAGAAAACTCCAGCGGGACATGAGACGATGCAGGGCGCAGTCACTCAACTCCTGCAGATGCTCGGCCACCTCGTTGAAATCATGCTCGTGCGGCGCAATCGGATCCACATAGCGCTGGAGAAGCCAGGGACGTAAAGGATAGTTTTGGTTGACTGGAGCCAGAACAAAAGCAGGAACCGGGCGGGAGTTAATCCGGAATTTGGGCAGCATTGAGAGGGTATTGGGTGAATGCGAAAACATGGGCGCCATGGTGGCCCGCAGGCCACAGCCCAATTGCAGTTCCCGAAAGAGCATTCGATCATCGAGGAGGTACTCCATGCGCAGCACCGAGTTCTTGGCCTCGCCATTGGCACGGATCGGGATGGAGCAGACGCCCACGACGCCGACCAGAGCGGCGGGCATGTTGCTCTCGCGCTGAAAGCCCTCGGCCACACTGCTGCAGTCCACTGGATGGCGAGGCAACTGACGAAGCGCCCGGCCCAAGGTGGACATGACGGCGTTGCAGAAGACCTTCAGGCACTTGATGGTCCTGGGACGGGGCAGGGAAAAGCGCTCGGCAATCAGGGAGAGCCGCTCGCCGCTGGCCAGGAAGAAAAGGGCCAGGGCAACGCATTTCTCCGGCGAAATAGCTGGTAGCTTTCGCGTCAGCTCCTCCGAAGTCCGCAGAGTGGGGGCCAACTGCTTGCACAGCGTCTCGAAGGTTCCCCGCGAGACATGGAGTGTGTTGAGGAACTCCTCCTCGCTCATCTCGGGAATCACATGCTCAAAGAAATGCGAATCGAAGTTGGGAAAGTCTGCCAGCAGATCCATTGGCTCTTGAGAGTCTTCTTCCTCGGAGTCTTCGGTGTCCTCCGCTTGGCAGTGCTTCAGGCGCAGCATGGCGTACATCTGCAGGTAGTTCGAGTGCATCTCCATCATCTGGCGCATGAAAAAGGAGCGCAGGATCCTGAATCTCCGCCTGGTCCTCTGCTGCGTCCTCCGCCTGTGCGTGACCACCGTGGTTCGCACGTGCTGCAAGTGCTGGCGGATCAGCCGGGCCATCTTCTCCTTGCGATCCTGCAGGTCATCGTTTTTGCTGGTTTTTAATTTGGTCAGGGCGTTGCTTAAATTTCTGTTTATTAATTCCAATTCCTCGTCCATTTCTTTTTTCAACCTGTTCTGATTAGGGATGAGCGCTTAGCTCGTGCCGTTATTAGAGATGGGACAGTCGACACGAAATTTGGATACATTATATCCAGTTTCCACTGGGGTACTTTTCGCATTTTGCTAGAACGACCGTTTTTTTTTTACTTTTTCTCCGAGAGCATTAACTTTATGTAAAAAGGTTACTAAATATTAAATATGTACCTTAGATGAATGTTCATTCATCAATATCAATTATTAAAAAATTAGTTTTTTAAACAATTTTTTTTAGGAAATTGTTTTTGCCGCCATCTTCAACCATATTATTCATAATCAGGCCCACAAAATAGGAGGATGTGAAAGAAATTGTTTTAAACAATTCATTTTAAATCGTAGCCCAAAGTATACACGTTTTAGATATACGCAAGTAATATAATATTTACTTTAAAGTAGATACTTTTTTTGTATTTATAAAATACTATTTTGGTTGAATGAAATCTGGATGTTTTAACCCGTTTGCTTTATATCCATCTTAAACCCTAATCCATCGAAATTAGGCGACTTTTTCGCAATTATAACAATCTTGTTGTTGTTAAAGGTAAAATCATTAGGAATGCTTGATCCACAGATGGTTTTCAAAAGTGTCCGAGCGGCAGTACCGTTGTCGAAAAATTGCACATTATCCAGATCACAATTGGTTTCCGAGCCCATGTTGAATTCTTAAAAGGCAAGCAGTTAGTATTTGAGGGATACAAATCGATAAAGCATTATCAGACCTGAGAAACTAAATTGCAGATTTCCGCCAGGGGGTACGGATATATTCCAGGTGCACAATGAGCTATTTCGACCTTCGTAGGAGGGATTCTCCAGGTAACTTCCCATCGATCCAACCACTGCTAGATCACCTCCACAGCCTCCGGGAAAATCGTTGCTGGTGGAAAAGTAGAAGAATTTGAGGGTGGATACCCCGCTGCTATCAAGGCGCAGCTCGTTGGTAGTCGTAATTCGTGCTGCGGTTTCCCACCGCATTTCCGAAGTGCTGAAGATAGTCTTGTTTGACTTAAGATCCGTCACCTGTGCGAGCATATACGAAATATTAAAGGCATCTTAAAGATTCATAATGACTAACTTACATTAAAGTAATTATGATCAAAACTGTCGAACGATATGGACATTATGTAAAGTGTTATGCTGTAACCACTGGGCACTCGGATATATTCAGTGCAGTTATTCAGAGAGCTGGCATCTATCACCGCACTCAGTTCCGTGTAGGTCCGATTGCAATCTGTAAAAAAAAGTTGTAATCCATTTGTGAAACGGAAAATATGGAGTTATTTAATAGGGTTTACGTACTTGGCTTTGGTCTTATGATAACTTCAAACCCTTGAGATTCTTCGAGGACTTCGCTGTGGAAGGTGAGTTGTAGGTTGGACACATCGACTGATTCAATCATCTTAAAACTCTTGTCGTGTTGTCCGCAGAAAGATCTAGTGAACTGTAAAAATATGTTATTAAAACTCGGATGGAAACCTCTGTTTAGCTTTTCTATATTACGTATGGTTTGGACAGTTTTAGGTAATCCTCGCATTCCCCAGTTCGCTGGGATATTTCCTTGAGCCGAAGCTTCTGAAAGTCTAATTCCACATCTCCGTCAGCCTTAATTGTCCAGACACATTGAATATTTCCCTCGTAGTTCCTTGTGGTATTATCGTGCTGGAGGCCCAGCCTGATATCCTCTACCTTTCCTTTTCCCTATTTTTAAAATTTTTTTTAATAATTACCAGAGAGAGAAAATCGAAGAAACGTTACTTTTCAAACATTACTTACCTCTTTCAATCGCAAATCGTACTCCGTTTGACCACAAATAGAGCGTTCCATTTTCAGGATCAGCTCGAAGCTGATGTTCATTTGCGATCGCCTGGTACTGGCGCTCAGATGGAAACTCAATTCCGAGTAGGAACTGAACACCTTGGTTCGGTTCAAGTTCGCAGCTCCAGTATTTCCGTAGTATTTTCCAAGACTCTGCTCCTCACCAGCATCGCTATCAAGGATCTCCAAGTAGCTGCAGGTGCGACAGGTGACATCGTTGAGTTGCAGCTTTCTGACCTCCAACGAGAGGCGGTAATCCGGCGGAACACTGGCCTGGAAATGGCACAGTAGTGGTTCGCTGACATTGACGGTGTATAATCTCATGAAGTTCAATCGTGGCTGTTCCAAATCCAGGTTCACACGCTCATTACAATTTTGAGTGAAGCGTACGGTGGCCAGGAATCCTCGGTGACTATTGGAGCTATCCGTGGAGAGGGCAATCAGTGCCTCATTGCTGTTCACCATGATGGCTCGAGGATTGGTCAAATTGCCGCATAGTTGTTCGGTTCTCTGCTCCTCGCTGGCCACCTTGCCGCGGTAAATGGTCAGACTGTCGAATTGACATTTCCTGCTGCTCTCCATATCAAAGTACTTGAACTCTATTACAATCGCATGCTGTGGCGGAGCGGTAACCCTCCATTCGCACTTCAAATTGTGGGCATAGGCTCCTCCGGGCTCCTCATCTTGTGGGGGTCGCAGGGTGAAGGGTTTGCTGTAGTTGCCACCGCAAGAAATTAGGTGGTATTGCAGCTCAAATAGACGTGAGACTGGGGAAAGATAATTGAGACGAATTCTTCCGTAACCAGTCACCTCGAACTCGGGACAAAAGCGGCCATGATTCTCCTCCTTCGCCTCCCTGTCGCCACGACGATAGGTCTCGAAATAGGATCTGCTGCAGATATACGGCTCCCAGGGACGTCCTCTGCTCTTCACACTGGCCACCAATTGGTGCTCTTCGCTGGCAAGGATAACGTAGCTGCAGTTGAACTGCAACCGGCTGGCCGCCCATCCCGGACTGGCCAGGGTTTGGATCTCTGTCCCAGCCTGCAGGACGGCATCACAGCTCGGGGAGACCTGGAAGCTGAATCCATCGCCCGGGGTGCTGGAATTCGTTCGGAATACCACCCGCATTCGGGAGGATTGCACCAGGATATCATTGGGTTCTGGCCTGCCACACAGACTGGTCACTTCCACAAATGCTCCACTCATCCGATCGAAACGCTCCACCGTCAATCGATCGTCCGTGCAGTTCGGTGAGGTCACAATGAAGATTCTATTCAGGAAGTGCAGCTTTAGGGATAGCCCATCTTCGGTCGCAAACTCCCAAATGCGCTCCTTGCTCTTCAGGTAATCCGAGCTCCCAATGGTCACCGCTGGCGATGGTCGCTGGCTAACGCGAATTACATTGCCGCTGGAAACGGATCTCGTAGCCTGCAGGATAAACTCACTACGCGTAGGGAGTGGCCCATCCGAATGGTAGATGATCTTGGAGTATGGTCTTTCCAGAAGAGTGCTGTTCATCGTCATACCCCGACAAATGCGACTCACCTCCAATTGTCCGCTGAAGATCACAAGGTACTCCCGATCGCATCGGTCGCTTAGGGTCACATTGCCCTCCAGGACATAGCCGTTACTGTCGCCTAAATTCCAGAGGCACTCAAGTTCACCATCATTGGGAGTGCTAGCGAATTGGATGGTGATTCCGTCGGCTGCCTGCAGTCGTCCGCCGCAATCATGACGACGATATGTGGCCCGGAAGCGTCGCAATTTGACGTTCTGGCTATTCAGTAGTGTCACTCGTCCAGCTGTCGTCGCCAGAGATACAAAACTATTCGTGACATTTGCGTACATCCCCTTGACCGGACTACCAAAAAGATCATCCCGGAACACCACAGCTGGACCTCCGATGGTCTGGAATAGGTACTCTTCGACCTTGAAGGTAAGCGTTGTACTGGCAGTGCTCGTAAAGTGGATAGTACAATGGTAGTTGGGCAGCTGGAGGAGAGTTTGGATGGACAGGGATCCCGAGGCCTGATCCCCGATATTCGGTGGACAGACTGAGGCTTCGCTGGAGCTGTAACGAGCTCTCAGTGCGGTGGCACTGAAATCCAACTGATTGGTCATCACAACAACGAGCATAAAATTGTCCGTGGACTCTATTATTCCACTTCCGTTGTACCCATCGATCCGGAATTCGGTGATCTTGGAGAGGGAGTTGGCGTCGTTGTAAAAGGAGAAGTGCGGCATACTTCTTAAACGGGCGAGTCCCCTTATAGTTCTGAAAATATGTTGTTTAGCAAGGTATATTTATAAAATAGGTAAGTAGAAATATAAATAACAAGATACGGTTTTTATAAGAATCAAACGGAATTAATTTTTTGAAGTGGTAAATAATCAGGAAATATTAACCCAAAAAAAAAAAAAATAAAAAAAATTTAAAAAAATTAAAAACTATTAGAAGCACGTCTCAATTTAAATCGAAAATCAAAGAATTGATGCTAGATCAAAATTAGTTGCAAACTTATAATCGTATTACACTAGTTTACAGCCGAAATGCTCCCCAGCAATTGATGGTAAATTCAGTTAGTGTTGGACCTCTAGACCCAGAAAATAGCATTAATTTTTTTTTCGATGGCACAGTTTTTTTTTAAAGATTTTTTAAAGTTCGAAATGTTAAATTTCTGACTTTTTTCGAATTTCTTCTTATATCTCGGCAGATATCCACTCGATTGGGCCAGTTTTAGATTTATTTTAAAGTCAATAGATCAGAGCTTAACTTTGCCATACAGATCAATATGATTGGATAAGTAATGGCAGCGCAGAAACTTGACAAAGATGAAAAATGTGTTTTTAGGTCGACTGTAAGTCGGCTGTATATATCGTAAAAACTCGAAATAAATCCGTTGAAAAATCATAATGGGTACAAGCTTAAAGTTTAGATCCTACCGAATAAAACAAGCCGAATATGGACCAAATCCATGGAAAACCGGGCTTATGGTGGATTTTTAAAGTTCGGATTTTTCCACTTTTTTCGGTTGACAGAGTCCAAATTTAAGATTTATCATAGGCGGCGACATGTAAACAAAAATAATTGGTGTTGGCAGCCGGGTCACTAAATAGCTAAATCAGATATTTAAAAGCTAGAAAATTATTCAAATGAATTTAATTTTTGAAATTAAGGTTACTTTTTTCATAAGAATGAATTATCCAAATGGATAGTACTTAATTAAAAATACTCACAGTCATAACGCAAGCAATTTTATGTTTTAAAGGAATTTTCAGAACTTAAATTTATTTTATAATTTTCTAGCTTTTAAATTTAGCTATTATTTGACCCGGCTGTCGTTACCACTCATTTTTGTTTACATGTCGCCGCCTATGATAAATCTTAAATTTGGACGCTGTCAACCGAAAAAAGTGGAAAAATCCTATCTTTAAAAATCCAGCATAAATCCAGTTTTCCATGGATTTGGGCCATATCCGGCTTGTTTTATTCGGTAGGATGTAAACTTTAAGTTTGTAACCATTATGATTTTTCAACGGATTTATTTCGAGTTTTTACGATATATACAGCCGACTTACAGTCGACCAAAAAACACATTTTTCATCTTTGTCAAGTTTCTGCGCTGCCATTACTTATCCAATCATATTGATCTGTATGGCAAAGTTAAGCTCTGATCTATTGACTTTAAAATAAAACTAAAACTGGCCCAATCGGGTGGATATCTGCCGAGATATAAGAAGAAATTCGAAAAAAGTCCGAAATTTAACATTTCGAACTTTAAAAAATCTTTAAAAAAAAACTGTGCCATCGAAAAAAAAATTAATGCTATTTTCGTGGTCTAGAGGTCCAACACTAACTGAATTTGCCATCAATTGCTGGGGAGCACACCAAGAATATTATTTTGTAAACTAGTGTTATCAACCCAACTTTGTTAAATTTTAAGTAGTACTTTTAAATTAAATTATTACTATTTTTGTTACTCATCCGATGTGACTTGCGCAATAAATATAAGTTTTTACTTGTAGCGTTAGGATATAAACAAATAAATATAAATATAAATTTGTGTAATTGTAAGACAAACGTTACTCACCTCTCTGTGTCGTTCCGAATAATAACGCGAATATCAGCGAGGTTTAGAAGACTCAGACGCACCTTCTGTCCCTTTGGCACGTTGATGGTTAAGCGACAGAATCTCAGCCAGGTGGTCGGTGGCATTGGTGGGATCACGATGTCCCCGTCAGCTCCATTAATATCCCTCGAACACGTTCCAAGGGCCCGCTGATACTTCAACTTGAAGCCTCGGTATTTGTTCACATTCTTGATGGCCACAAATCGGATGATGGCCGCATTGGTGTTCAGGGTGACGAGATTCGGAGTAACCGTACTTCCATCCAGTATTAATAGCTCTTGAGTGGGGTCCGCAAAGTCGACGATTTCCAGGCGATCGCTGGTTTCCTTGGAGGAGGTTCCATTCGAATCGAACGGCAGGTGGAGGTCCGTGATGTTCAACCGGATGAATTGATCTTTAGGCAAGCGAATGCTGTACTCGCATACCGAGGGCTTGGGATATCCACCCAGATTGGGATAGTTCTCCGAGCTGATAAACCCAGAGTAACCGCCGAACTGCCCACCACATTTGCTCAGCGAGAGATTGAGCCGAAAACCTCCATTGGGTTCGCTTAGCTGCGTCTGATAGTGGACGAGGAGTAGGTTGCCCGAAGTGCGAATCGTTGTCTGTGGCTTGTGGCAGGTGCGGATCAAGGAGCGGGACAGCTGGGTAGAGCCATCGAAGAGCTCCACATTCTCCTGGTCGCAGTGCCGGGCGCTCAGCTCGAATGGCTCCTCGAAATTGGCCGCTATGGTCTCGCCCACCGGCGCCATGACCAACCAAGTGCATTCCGCATGAGGATGCGGCAAATAGGGATAACCAGGTGACATGACCGTATAGTTGGGAGCCTGCTGGGTCAGCTGAATCTCTCCATTGCACTCGTTAAACTCCCTGTACGTGAGGGTCCAAAGGCATTGCTCCTGGAGCCTCGAATTGCCGATATGGTATTTGATGTACGCATGCGAGTTATTCGTCCGGAATTGCCTCTTTCTGAACTCCTGCTGGTTGCTAAACTTTCTGTGTTCTAGCAGAGGAGCATGATCATCCAATCCATCGTAGATAAGTCCATACGAACTACATTCAGGTGACGGTGGGCCATTGTATTTGACGGTGATGTCTATTTTCCGACCTGGTCCCACATCGATGTGCCAGGCGCATTCGGAGAATAGGTTGTTCGGGGAAATTGTGCCCACACTTCCCGTCATATTGGAGCCACAGTGAGTGCGAAGTCTGGCCGAAAATCCAGTTCCATTAAAGGAGACATCACTGTGGAACTGGATTCTCAGATTTGGCGTTCCGTGGACTGGAGCAATCACAGCCGATGATTTCTTGCAGGTGCGCATCTCATTTGTCCAGTGACTGAGATCACTAGAACTCTGAACTTGAAGGTAATCGGCTGCACAATTGGGAAAGTCCTCCAGATCCACCTTAAAGCCATACGCGTAGATATGTTGTGAGGGCTGCTCTGGTTTTATAATCCATTCGCAATTCAAATTGGTTGCGTAACCTAGTGGATATCCCGGCGAAGTTATTTCCATGCTGGATAACTCGCGCATTGTCAGCTCTTTGGTGCAATCACTGGAGGTCAGGCTGAGGTTACCCACAACTAATTGGCTGTCGAGCACGTGCCACTTCACACGGAAATCACTGAGTTCCGCATTAACCGTCTTTAAAAATACTACATTGCTGCTCGAGGTAAAAGTCCATGGACTGGCTGCTATGTCGACCGCCACAGCGCTTTCATCAAAGCCATTAATGAGCTGGAAAATAAATATAGGGTATATATTTAAAAGTGTTATTGTAAAGTAAGATCATACTTACTAAAAGGCCTGCAATATATTCCTCAAACTGCAACACCAAAACATTCCCCCGCTCGGTGAAAAGGCGCCAGGTAAAGGGCTGATCCTCGCCTTTAACGAATATCGGTGGAGGAGGCTCGATGGTCCCATTGGTGGCCGTTGTAACTTCAATTTCGTGTACTGTAGAGATTCAGATTAGAGGGTACTTAACATTTGATATACAACAAGAGAGAACGACTATCAGATACCCGTTACTAAGCTAAAGGGGCATATAAAACTTTGATCAGGCATAACTTTTGAACGAATGGTCCGATTTGAAAAATTTCTTTTACATTTCTATAGGTATTGATAAGCACAATAATACAGCATTTTTAATTTTCCAAAATCTTTAAAGATGTGGACGCCAGGCACTTTTTAAAATCATTTAAGGCGATTGTGGGTGTTAGAGGGGGCGTGGCCATCGGCTGAAACAAACTTGCGCTGCGTAGGAAGCCAAAGAATAGTTTGTGGGTAATCCCAACTTTCTAGCTTTTGTAGTTTCCGAGATCTCAGTGTTCATACAGACGGACAAACTTTACGAGTAACGGGTATAAAAAAGGATTGGCTAAGATCACCTACCGTAGTTCCATCGCAAACGGAAACCCCCGGCTGTGTTGGCCGGTCTGCTGCGGAACTTAATCCAAAGCTCAGATCGCACCACCAACGGACTCTCCGGCAGTTTGTTATCGCAGTAGAGGCCCAGAAGTTGACCCTGGACGCCAGAACGCAGCTCCAGGAAGTCCGCGTTGCAGTGCTCGGAGCGGACAATGTCCATGGCCTCGAAGGTGACTTCCAGAGCATTTCCCGGACGCGTTTCGATGGTCCAGGCGCACTCAATGTTGGCCGGATAACTGTCCGGATAGTTGGGCGAACTGAGGCTGCCGCGGGCGGATGTGATTTTCCCACCGCAGGAGTTCTCAAAGGTGCTGTACTGCGCCTGCAGCCTTATTCCTTGGGTCAGGATGCGAACATTGTTGGCGGGCACAATCAAATTGGCCGGATGATCGCGGCACATTTGATATAGCACCACCTGATCATCATCGTTGAGCAGCTTAAGTCCCTCGGAGCAATTGTTCGAGACGGCAGTACACTTAGGACACTCTAGCTGATTGATGTTAAGGCTGAGTTTGCTTCCCTCCGGTGAGGAGATCAGCCAGCTGCAGTCCTCGTCTAGTCGGGATTGCAAGTAGCCCTCGCCGGTGGAAAGCGGACCACCACACTGGCGCTCGAAGTACATGGCGAAGCGACCCCAGGTTCCAGCTTGGGCTTTAAACCGGACTCGCAGCTGTTGTCCGTGAACTATTCGGATCATGGGCGAATCTTCCCCGCAGGCGCTCTCGAGGAGTCGCTCACTGCCCTCCGCCTCCAGCTTCGTGAGTTCCACGGAGCTCAGCGAGCAATTGGTCGAATCCGTGAGGTTGAACTGGTCGAAACGCAAGCCAATACCATAGCCATTGGTTACCTAAAGAAGGGGTATTACAAAATGTAAAAAAAGTTAATTGCTATCACTAAAACATGAAGAAACGCTACTAGATAAGCTCTACTCTGTTAATCCATTTCCAAATAAATATATCTTCGTGTGTAAATATATTCATTTGGTACAGCTGTATATACTTATAAGACTTAATCTAAAATGTTAAGAATCAATTAAGAGCCCAAACTAGTAAAGTTACAAAATTAATTTTTTACCAAATATTCTAACTATGGTGTAGGATAATAACTACACACAACAAAAAATTGTATTTATGTTGTATAAGTTATAAAATTTTTTTAATCTCCATTCTGTTATGTATTTTATGTTATTTGTTCATATTTGTACTCTACATTTTATAGCCATTAAATTGGCTGATCAATGTAATAAATTTTGGGTGTTATAAAAAAAAAAAACACAAAAAAAGCATGTTCCCGTAAAATCGATATGACCATGTCTTTTCGACCAGATCAAATTTACCTGGCCGCATAACAAATTAAAATTGATCTTAAATAATGTAAAATCGATCTACGTTTCATATTGATTTTTTTTTGGGTGTATGAGTAATGAAAATACAAATCAGAAAAAGAAAACCTAATCTTGATGCATGAATATTATTCATTGAATAACCCACCTGCACAGTCCATACGCACTCGACATTTGTTGAGTAATTTGCTACGTTGCTGCTGTCTTGGAGATTGTGGAAGCCAGGAGTTGTTATCATACCATTGCTGGCGACAATGTGTCCTCCACAGCTGGCCGGCACCTGGACGTAGCTGGCCTTGAAGTACTTCCTCGACGGAACAGAGCTGCTTACAAAGTGGACATCGAGCTCATTACCGGGCGAGAGAAAGGTTTGCGACTGGGTCTCCTCGTGGCAACTGCGGTACAGCACCACCGAGGAGTTGAAACCACTGGGTGCGGATAGGGAGAGGCTAGAATCCGCATTGCTGCAATCCATTTGGGGCGCCTCAAAGTGGAGTTCATGAAGGATGAGACGGATTTGCTGGCCCTCCGATGCGGTGATGACCCAAACGCAGTCCATGTCCACGCTGAACGGCGCTTTCGGGGACTCAAAGTTGGTGCCCATATCCTGGAAATGCTCTCCACATCCCATACGCCTGTACTCCGCCCGGAAGCCCTGCCTCTGCACTGAAGGATCGCTTTTGAATCGCAGGAGCAACCGATTGCCGGCAGTGGTGATGTTGGCTAAATTATCTTCGTTGCAAAGACGCTTCTCGCTGAGCTTTTGCTCGTCCAGCATGTCGATTAGGATCACAGAATCAATGCAGGTCGACGAGGAACCTTCCAAGGACAAATGGGACAAGACGAGCTGCAGATGATTCTTCCGTCCGCCAGCGCGAATATCCCATTCGCAGTTCAAATTAGCTGGATAGTTCTCGGGGAAATTGGGCGTTTCAATGGCACCATGCAGGCCTTCCAATCGAACTCGGCAATCGGTTTGGTAGTCCAGCACAAAGTCGGTGCCGTCGAGCAATCCCTCTTCCTCACTCACATCGTAGCGGACGAGGATGCGATTGCCGGTGGACTGCAAGGGTTGGGCACTCGTACCATTGCATCGCATCACCATGGGTCTGCTGGCGGTGGTGGGGCCATCGTAGATGGTCAGTTGACCACTGCAGAGACGCTCGTCACTGCTCTCAAGCTGCAGATTCACTCGGGAACCCTCGGCGACGGCAATCTGCCAGTCGCAGGCGAGAACACCACGATTTCCCTCCAACAAATGGGGCGAGTGTATGCTGCCCGTGGGTGAATTCAGTTTTCCGCCGCATCCGGCACCGATCTGCTGCCAGTTCAAAAGGAATCCGCTCTTCTCTATGCTGGTATCTGATTCGAAACTAAGGTGCAGGGCATTTCCGAACGAGGGTAGCCTACTGGGAATTTCGGACCCGCAATATCGTCCAATTAGCGGCGAGGATTTCGAGTCACCATTTCTAAGGGAAACAAGGGAAAATTTTAAATTTAATTTTAAATTTGTACATCAATTAAAAATAATTGAAAACATAATTTCTATATACCAACAAACTAATCTATAATTTAAATAAGTTAAAATAAGAATTCTATATAAAATCCTTTATTAAAATATCCTTTGAACTGAAGAATACAGGCCTATTAATAGGACTATTAATAGCTTACAGATGACATAAATCTCACCTTATCTCCAGCCAGTCGGCCAGACAATTGCTAGTTCCATATCCACCTTCCAGCGTGAAGTTATGCACCACTAATTCCAAGCGGTGACCAAATGGGGCTCTTATAATCCACTCACATTTCTCGGATGCTCCGTATATCTTTGGCCAGTTTGGAGACCTTATGTAGCCAAAATGTCCCGTAAATGTTCCTCCACATTCACCTGATTTAAATTAATTAATAAAAAGTTTCACGAATTAATTTATTTATAATTAATTATACCAATGTATATATTTAAGTACCTTGCTCGATAATGTCGAAGCTTATCATAGCCATTCCGAAACCGCTATCCTTAAATAAGTTTATGGTCAAAAGATCTCCATCGAAAGCATCATGCACCTCATCCGAGTATCTAAAGTTATTGAAAGTTTAAACATTTTTATTTTTCAATGGGGAAATACAAACCTATTTAACAATATTCCTGGACTTGTGCTATTGTCATATATGACAATATCCCATGGGGGCTTATTCATGGACTTTATTGAATGGAAATTTATTCGTTTTCTTCCGGGAACGTCAATAAAAAACTGACAGAATGACGAGTAAACGCGTTTGATGAATCGCCTGTCTGGCTCATGAAGAAATCCACCGCAATTGCTGGGCAAAAACTTGTATTCCAATCGTAATCCTCGGCCACTACCGGATCCTCGGAAGACCAAGCTTGCCCGATTAACATGGGACATTAGAACTAGGTTATCCGTGGACTTTACAATATGCCGCCTTTCATCGCGTGATAAATAAACCTAAAATATTTTAGGTTTATAGTTTAGGTTTTTTATGATTTAAACATGTCACTTACATCCAAATAAGTAGTTTCATTTGCATTATTGGCAGAGCCCAAAGATAAGTCTGTGACTTTAATCTCAGCAACCGTATCCAGCGGCCCAGTCAAATTGTACGTGCAGATCATGTCATCGGGATAGGGACCCGGGTAATTTGGGGTACTAATGACTCCAGAGGAACCATCAAAGCTGCCGGAACACACTAGTGATTGGGATACCAAGTTACATGTATTATATTATTATTATTTTACCTATCCCAACATATTATAGGTATAAGTATTATGTAACTACACACAAAAAAAGCATACTCCCGTAAAATCGATATGGCCATTGAAATTGTATGTAGTTTTTACAACAAAAAAACTCTTTTCGACCAGGTCAAATTGACCTGGCCGCATATCAAATTAAAATTGATCTTAAAAAATGTAAAATTGATCTACGTTTCATATCGATTCTTTTTGGCTGTTCTTTTGCAATAGAATATTTTGGTTTGCTAGGACTTACCTCTTGTGTAACTCCAATCATAGCTTATTCCCGCTCCCAAGCCCGCTAAAGCGTATTGATAGCGCACTAGCATCACATTTCCCGTGGATATCAGGGGCTCCAGTTCACCGTCATTCACAATTCCACAGACGCGTTGCAAGAGGGGCGAATCGGTTGTTCTTCCATCATAAATTTCAATATTTTGGAGCAGACAACTACGAAGATTTGCTTCATTGATCACCAGCTTCACTTGTGTTCCCCGTGGCTGTTCGATCAGATAGAGGCACTCCTCGGCGTCTATGAAACCACGAATGTGGCCGCGCGACTCGGTGAACACTCCACCGCATCCCGGCTGGCCCGGCACCACCTCGTAGTGCATTTGGAAGGAGCTATCCGCACGCAGTGCGTCCGTGTGGAAGTCCAGGCGCAGGCTATTCGAGGAACTGTACAAGGGAGCGGGTTGAATGGACTGGCAGGCCCTTAGCAGCTGGCGATCTGAATCGTAGACAATCAGGGAATCCTGGGTGCAATTTGTTTCTGTGCTGCCCAGCGATATGTCGTAGAACCGAAGGATCAGTCGGTTGCCAAACGGCGCCGTCAGCAGCCAGCGACAGTCGAGTCCTGGCCGGGATTTGCCAGGATATCCTGGAGATCGCACCACGCCAGTCTGCGATAATCTCATGTAGATTGATTCACCGCACGCAAAGGGCATTGAGTTCCAGATGACATGGAAGCCCTTACCCTGCGTCTGGTTATCCGATCGGAACCAGAAGAATACCTGCTCCTGGGTGGTGATCACAGTGCCATTTCCCCCCGGCAAACGGGAGCCACAGAAGCGTCCAATTAGACGCGTGGACAGGGAGCCACCGTCATGCAGTTGCAGAAAGTCGGCGGAGCAGTCGGCACTATCCTGCAGCTCGAACTGGGTGAAGGTCAGGTTCAGCACCATATTGGCAGTGGTGCGTATGATGAAGGGGCAGCGTTCGTCCGCCTGATAGCCGCCATCTGCCGCACTGGGCGGGTAGTGCAACTGGCCCGAAGGACCATGGATGGTATTGCCACAGAAGAATCGCTGATGGGAGCAGGTGGTGCCGGTGTAGCCGCGTGGGCAAACGCACTGGTACTTGTTCTCGGGCAACAGGCGACAGGTTCCGCCATTCAAACAGGGACTGGGATGATGACACGCATCCGAAGAGTTGCAAAGGGCACCCATGTAGCCAGGTTGGCATATGCAGGTGGTTCCCCTGCCGTTCTGCACACAGGTTCCATTGTTCTGGCACGGATGCTGATCGCAGGGCAGCCTCCCGGAATCCGAGGTGCATCCCTCTGCCCCGTAACCATGACCATAGCTGCCCAGCGGACAGGTGCAGACCACCGTGTCGGATACGTACTCGCACTTGGCCAGCGGATGACAGATCTTCTCCTGGTCGCAGGAGTTCGAATTGCGAGCAGTGCAAGTGCGTCCATCGCCGGTCCAACCGATGGGGCAGCGGCCACAGCGATGGGAGCCCTCCGTGTTGGTGCAGGTCACCCGGGGCTCCAGGCTACAGCCGCCATTATCCTCGCCGGCACACTCGTCTATGTCCTGGCAAAACCTTCCGTCGCCCGTGTAACCAGGTGGACAGGGTCCGCAGCGAAAGCTACCCGGCAGATTGATGCACACATCGTGGCAGGGATTCACCCGTGGCTCACACTCGTCCACGTCCCGCGTGCAGGCACTTGGACTCGCCGCCGTGGCATTGGGATCGGCCCACGTCCATCCCTGATCGCAGATGCACACATAGCCGGCGGAATTGGACGCCTGGAGGCAGGTGCCGTGATCGCCGCAGAGCTCCCGGGATCCACTGGCCCAGCAGGTGTTGTGGCGGAGGCGACAGTGGGTGCCCGAGAAGCCATTCCGGCAAATGCAACTGAAGGGGAGAGTTTTTGAACTGAAGTAGCTGTGGGAGGAGGCACTTTTCCACTCACCGATAGCTTCCGGGCGTGTTGATGCACTGACCATTGTTCTGGCATCCGGCCAAATCCGTTCCTGCCAAGGTGAAGCACTCATTCACATCATCCTCACATGTGACGCCCTAATTTAAGCATAAAATTAAGCATTTAATTAAATAAAATTTAAATTCAAACCACAGAATTTCAATCTGGAAGGTGTAAAGCCATATGATCCTTACTCACTTTAATCAAACAGCCTACGAAATGAAAATCTCTACACCCAAAAAAAAATCGATATGAAACGTAGGTCAATTTTACCTTATTTAAGATAAATTTTAATTTGATATGAGGCCAGGTAAATTTGACCTGGTCGAAAACGATCTGGGTTTCGCATGACCTGAAATTTACATGAAATTTTCATATAGAAATTTTCGTTTCGTTGCTTTTGTGATTGAAGTGGGTACTAGGCTTTAGGGAAAACTGACACCACACTATATTGCAATTACTCTATCTCTTTCTATAGCACAAAAAATCCTGTTAGTGATCTTATTTTAAAGCAAACTTCATATGCCCAAAATCCTTATGAAGGAAACACCTCTGAAGAATATGATGATCAATTGTAAGCTAGGATTAAAATACTTCAAATTAAGCGTCTGATATCTGGCCATAAAGTATATGTATGCTAAATCACCGACTTTATAATTTTATCACATTTATTTTTTTTCTTTTCAATATACGCCCCCAATCTCTGAGGAGACGCCCCCGCTTACTCACTTGCCAACCCGCAGAGCACTCGCACTGGAATCCCTTGTAGGCGTCGTGGCAGGTTCCGCCGTTCTGGCAAGGATTGGATTCGCACTCGTTCTTGGCCAGATTTGCGCTGAGGGTCCGCAGGATTCCACTGACGCGTTCCACCTTCTGTAATTGCTGGCGCAGGGTGCGTTGTTTGAGTCCGCTCCTTCGCGTGGAGTTCCTGGCATTGAAGACCCGACGCTGTATCCTCGCCATTCTGCGCTCCACATCCCGAAACTGATCCTTGACCACCTCCACTGAGAGGGGCTCCCTTCGAGCCGCCGCCTGGCGATCGACTATGATCTTTTGGCGCCGCCGGAGCAGCGACACCATGTCCACCCCATTTACGGTCACGGTGGCCGATTCACCCATCAATCGCAGGGTGACATTCTGATCCCTTGCTGCCTCGAGTAGCAGATTATTGTTAGATTGTCTCACTAGCCGAGCACGCTGCTCCAGATTATCACTAGCTTCTCTGGCGGAGTAGATTTGCAGGCACAACACCAGTATTAATAGTTTAAGAATCATTTTTCTTCATTTTCTTTTTAGGTCACAAGTTCACAATTGGGGGCAGCGTTTATTTTAATAAATATTTAAAGATTTTAATTATTTAGAAAGTTTTAAAAAACTTGAACCACACGACAGGCGATATCCACGGAAACTGGAGCCATTCGAACTTGAGTTTCTCAATTTATACTGCCAAAAAGTGGGCGTCTACGATATACTGGTAAAACTGAACTGTGGAACATAATTTCTATTGGTGAATTGCTCTTAGCATAGAAATTACAATATTTGGATCTTCTCTAAGTGACCCATTTTTCGCAGTGTACTACCCCTGAATATTTTTAGAGAATATTATTTAAAAAATTGTATCTAATCGAAATTCGAGCTCAGCAGTGTTTCGGAACATACGAGTTATTTCTGAATGTAATAAACTAGTTTACAACTATATATTTAAGCTTACGTCTTAATTGTTTCCAAAAATAAGGTTAACGACGAAAACTTCGTTATAAAATTATTTTAAGAGTTGTCTTCTATTTCAATAAATATATCTTTAAAGTTTAAAACGGACTTATAAATTTGAACATCACATAACTGAAAGGGCATTTAAGCATCGACTAAAACTTGCCATAAATTTAAGTTTCAAGTATATTAAACTCAATGCATATATGTATGTTTTATACACTTAAAGTGTATTTTAAAGATGTTCTTATTATATTAATCACCCATTTATCAACTCATTTTTGACTTTCCAATCTAATTATATTGACCTCGAGCCATTCCCGATTAAATTTAACTGATAACAAATGTGTTTCAAAGCTAAAGGCAATTAAACAACGAGTTTCGTTTTTAAAGCACGATGTTTATTTTTATAAGCTAATTTGGGCAGCCAAATTTAAGCGGTTCTATGGTGTAATGGTTAGCACTCTGGACTTTGAATCCAGCGATCCGAGTTCAAATCTCGGTAGAACCTGAAATCATGAAAGTTTTTTATTTAACTCGATTTTTTATCCCATATTTTTTCTCGTTTACAGTTTTTTCTATTTTCTTATTAATAGTGAATAGCTAGCTAACAATCTATTTAATAAATAAATGGATAATGGTAATATAACAATATAACATATAAAAACTCTTTTAAAAATTTAAAAAATATTCAAATAAGTATAATTTACAGAATATTGCATTTTGCGTTATCAGTTTAGTTCACATTTAGCAGAAAATCTTTAGAATTGGATTCAATTGAAGTGAAAGCAAAGCTCAAATGACAATGACCTTGGAAGCAATTTGCACAATCTGTTCGTTCTACGTTATCAGATAAGCAGATACATTTGTATCTAAGTTGCTCTTCATGTGTATCCTATGAAAATATGCCGTCATGACAACGAGAGTGAAAGCAAATTAAATCAATTCAGTCAAAACGAAAGCCAGCCGGCATGTATTTGCTGGTGGGAGATAGATATAGGCACATGTACTATTTATAAGTGAAAAACAAAAGTCAGCTGCTTGCAGTGCGAGCCCCCCAACTAGGGAGACTTGTTTCATTTTCTGTCCACGTCGACTGGTTGCCATTATTTAGTCGAGAGCGAGCAGTCGAACGGATCTGGACACCAGCCAGCCGGAAAATATAGATTCGCGAATAGAAAATTATATATAAAAACCTGCGGCATTATGTCAATTTTCTCAAAAATGATGCTCATTCGCGGAGGTAAGCCATGAGCACATAACTCGTGCCGGTTAATAAAACTATGTATAATAATAAAATAATAAAAATATTAACGCATAAACCTTATAAATAACTGGTAAAAATAAAAATAATCTCTTATTTATATATTCATCTGCCTAAAACAAGAAATATTTAGGACCACATTTTTGGTATTCGTATATGTATCTAAAAAAAAAAAAAAAAAAAAATATAGATTGTGGTCAAAACATAATATTTGCAAAAGTATTTAGAATTAAAATATAAATATTCCGACTATTCTTAAACATTAAAACATCTTAAAGTATTTCTGCAATTAACCATCCAATTCCCAGTGGGAGGACGTCATTATAGCGCCGCAGCTCAGACTCAGTTGCGGGAGATCTTGGGCACGCAGCTGGCCGGGATTAAGGAGGCGGGCACCTTCAAGGCAGAGCGAATCATCACATCCTCGCAGAGCACCCAGATAACAGTTGAAGGCAGCGATAAGAGGATACTCAACTTCTGCGCCAACAACTATCTAGGACTGGCGGTAGGGAAATTTAATATGTGTGTAATTTATTAATATTAATTAAAAAATTATATTTTGACCACCAGAACAATCCGGAGATCGTGGAGCACAGCCAGAAGCTGCTGGAGCAGTATGGCGCTGGTCTCAGCTCAGTGCGTTTCATTTGCGGCACGCAGGATATACACAAGCAACTGGAGAAAAAGATAGCCCAGTTCCATGGACGCGAGGATACCATTCTGTATGCCTCCTGCTTTGACGCCAATGCCGGGATCTTTGAGGCCATCCTAACGCCGGAGGATGCGGTGTTCTCGGATGAACTGAACCATGCCTCCATCATCGATGGAATCCGGCTGTGCAAGGCCAAGAAGCAGCGCTACAAGCACCGGGACTTAAAAAACCTGGAGGAGCAGCTAAAAACCAGCGATGCTCGGCTCAAGCTCATCGCCACCGATGGTGTGTTCTCCATGGACGGAAATATCGCTCCTCTGGCGCGGATCGTTGAGCTGGCCAAGAAGTACGATGCCCTGGTGTTTGTGGATGAATGCCATGCCACGGGATTCTTTGGAGCCACGGGACGCGGTACGGAGGAGTACGACAATGTCATGGGGCAGGTGGACATCATCAACTCGACGCTGGGCAAGGCTCTGGGTGGAGCTTCCGGTGGCTACACCACTGGTCCCACCGAGCTAATCTCTTTCCTGCGCCAGAAATCCCGGCCTTACCTTTTTTCCAACACTCTGCCGCCTGCAGTGGTGGCCGTTGGCCTCAAGGTCATGGATATGCTCCTCCAGTCCAGCGAGCTCACCCAGCGGGTCCAGAGCAACACGCAGCGTTTCCGGCAGGCCATGACCAAGGCGGGATTCACCATAGCCGGCGAGAACCATCCCATTTGCCCCGTGATGCTGGGCGATGCTCGGCTCGCCTCTAAGTTCGCCGATGAAATGCTGAGTGAGTTTGGAACTTTATTGTCCTTTGAACTAGATTATATTATGATATCTTTTTATTTCCAGCCCGTGGCATCTATGTCATCGGCTTTAGCTACCCGGTGGTTCCTCAGGGAAAGGCCCGCATCCGTGTCCAAATATCCGCTGCCCACACTGAAGCTGAAATCGATCGGGCCATCGATGCATTCATTGAGGTGGGTCGCTCTCTGAAGGTAATCCAGTAAAATAACTGGGTTCAGTATTGAAAATTGCATTTAAATTCTGCGAAATATTTGTTAAAAAGTCAAATCTTGCATTTAAATTAAACTGCTGCATTTACCAATAAAGTTTTAAGAAATTATACTTTGAATACTAAGTTGTTTTTAATAGTGGATTATCAAAAACCGCCTTCCAAAGGATCATATTTATTTCTGTATTTATGGAGTTGCTTTATTTGGTAATCCAGTAAAAGAACTGGGTGAAGCATTGAAAATTGCATTTATATTCTTCGAAATATTTGTAAAAAAGTCAAAAACTGCTGCTTTTAACAATAGTTTTAAGAAATGATCCTTTTGAATTCTAAAGTGATTTTAATAGTGGATTATCGAAAACCGCCATCCAATGGATCATATTTATTTCTGTATTTATGGAGTTGCTTTATTTGGTAATCCAGTAAAAGAACTGGGTGAAGCATTGAAAATTGCATTTATATTCTTCGAAATATTTGTTAAAAAGTCTAATCTTGCA
Organism: Drosophila takahashii; assembly: GCF_030179915.1. Taxonomy (NCBI): domain Eukaryota; kingdom Metazoa; phylum Arthropoda; class Insecta; order Diptera; family Drosophilidae; genus Drosophila; species Drosophila takahashii. The sequence goes on from NC_091680.1 coordinate 12,297,040, forward strand.
TTTAAATAAAAGTGCTGCATTTACCAATAAAATTTTAAGAAATGATCCTTTGAATACTGAGGTGATTTTAATAGTGGATTCTGAAAACCGCCATCCAATGAATCATATTTATTCCTGTGTTTATGGATTTGCTTTATTTGGTTCGTAGTATTAACTAAAGATCATTTACTAAGTAAATAATAGACTGTTGCAGTTGGTTTTAACTTAAACTTAGATTGCACGATAGAAGAAAGATTGGCTCCATTCGGTAAATGCACGCGCCAACTTAAACGAGCACAAACATACATACATATAGACTAAAAATTAACAACAAAACATAATTCGAGTCGAGTAACAAATAAAAACAATTAAGGAAAGAGTGGGGTCGGTTGGACAAGCAACTTTTGGTTGTCTCAAACCAAAAGGAAACGTTTTACAAAGCGCGAAATGTGAGTAGATTGGGCTAGGAGTACCGAGGTGTACATATTGCGATGACTATGAAATACTTTGGTTAGTGTTGTGTTTTAGCATGATAATTCTATTCGCTTGTGATTATTTGTTGACCAGGCCGCGGGCTTTGGGATACGCCGAAGCTGGCTTCTTTGCCGGCAGACGGCCCGTGGGCGGACGGCGGTTGGAGTCCAGATTGGAGGCGGCACTGGGCAAACCTCGGCTCGATTTAATATTTCGGACATTGGGAATGGAGCTGCCCACAGCTGAGCCAGCACCAGGATTAGCTCCTCCATTCGCATTCGCATTGATGATGTTCTCCAGACGGCTGCGCAGTGAATTTGTGTGTGAATCCACAATGTCGATGTCGTCGCCGCCCGTTTGCATGGCCTGGGCGAGCACCGCCTGCAGCGAGGCCGAGACCTTGGGCGTGCGATACTCCTGCGTGGTGCGGCAAGGCATCTCCAGCTCGTAGTTTACTATATTCTCGCTCTTGAAGCGCAGCGAGCTCGGGGCATTCGACTTGGCTTCCTGCAGGGCGTGCTCGGAAATGGGTCTCCTGCGCTGAGGATGCGAAACGGGTCGCCTGCTGCTGAACTTGCCATCGCCACCGGGGGGAGCGGGCAGGGACATCGAGGAGAACTTCCACTCCTCCTGCTCCTCGTCGTACTTGGCCTGCGTGTAGAGACGCTGCTTCACCTCGATGGGAACAAAGTTGTCGATAATGAGCAGCTGGCGCTTCAACTCCTTCACCAGTTCGTTCTGGGCCATCTCGAGTTCCCTGAGGTCCTGGTTGTGGTCCGACTTGCAGTCATTGAGCTCCTGCTGCAGCGCCAAGTACTTGGCATAGCACTTGGAGAGCTTGCGCTTCTTCAGCTCCACTTCCTGCTCGAGTGAAACGTTCCGTTCGCGTATCTCCAGCGTGGTCTCCTCCTGCAGCTCCAGCTGCTGTTGGATTTCGATTTCGCGCTTCTTGCGCTCCGCGATTTCCACCAGCTTCTTCTCCAACTCAATCTGCCGCTCGCTGTACGTGTCCAACAGGTTTTTGCCGCCGCGCACCAGTTGACCTTCCAGTTCGGCCAACTTGGCGGCCAGCTTGGTGTTCTCCACACGCTCTCGCTCGAGTTCCTCATTGGACTTGGCCACCTCGGCCTCGTTTTCCTTGTCCGACTCGGATTCGGCGCCCTCTGCCTCGCTCTCCTCTTCCGCCGGCTGCTCAATGGCGGAGACCTGCAGGGAGTCGGTTGCGGGCTCCTTTTTGGGCTTCTTGACGCGCTGCTTCTTGATCGTCACCAGCTTCTCGCTGCGCTGCTGCTGTTGCGGAGCAATCAGCCGCTTGAGTCGCTCGATTTCGGCTTGGTACTCCTTCAGCTTGGCATCCTGCGGATCTTCGTTCTTGATCGGCTGATTCTGAATGGACTTGGCCCGCGAGGCGTAACGCAGGGTGGTTAGCGTTTCGTTATAGTTGTAGTTGGAGGGTCCAATGTTGGCAATCATAATGGTCTTGGAATTGCCACCCAGGGAGTCCTGTAGTAATCGCGTTAGCTTCGAGTCGCGGTAGGGAACATGGGGAGAACTCTCGGCCAGGGCGGAGATGACGTTGCCCAGCGAAGAGAGCGCCAGATTGATCTTGCTGGCCTCCTTGAGGCGCTCCGCCGATGCTCCCGTCTTCGACTGCCGCTCGCTGCCGGCCAAATCGATGAGATTCAGCTTGCCCACCTTGATGGTGTTCGTCTCCGTGTCGCACATTTCGATTTTAATCATGAAAATGGCATGGGATCTGCAAGATATTATTATGTATTATGATAAAAAGATTCCTTGATAATTTTACCCACCTTGAACTGTGCTCATTCATGTTGGTGAATCCCACGGTGCGATTCTTGTTGCCCACCTGCATCACCTTGATCATATCCTCCACACTCTTGCAGTTGATGGCATGCAGATTGGGCACGTAGACGCCCGATCCCCGTTCCCGCACCTCGAGGTGCTTGGAGTTCGGCTTGAGGAGATCGCGCAGCTCCTCCATGTAGATCTCCAGATAGGAGACATCCACAAGGAACTGGAAATTCTCGGTGCGATTGATGTGCAGCCAGATCTGTTCGAAGGTGCGCGGTATGATGCCCATTAGGTCGTCATTTCCGCGCACTCCCTCCATGGTGAAGGTTTTGCCAGTGCCCGTTTGCCCATACGCGAAGATGCAACCATTGAATCCCTCCAGAACGGAGCTGACCAAGGGAAAGACCACCTCGTGGTAGAGCGTCGTCTGCGAGGCGCTCGCATCGTAGGCCGCATCGTAGGTGAAGACCTTGCGCTGCTCCTTGTTGGCGTCCACCACATTCTGCAGCTCCACGACGCCCCGATTGGGATAGACGTTGACCACCTCCGGCGATCCTTCCGAGCGCTCGCGGTTGCTCATCGGCCTGCATCGGACCACCACCTGGACGCACTCGTTGGGCGTCTGGCTGCCGCCGGTCCCGGGTCTCCTGCTCTTGGCACTCATCTCCAAATATCTTCGGTGTGACTCAGTGACTCAGGCAGCTCCCCCTCAAAAAAGTCCAGTAGCTGTGGCGACCGAGAAAAAACAAATGACGAATAAAATCAATAATTCCCTCCTGACGCAACCATCTGATTTTGGCACTTGTGCGCCCGTTTTACCAGCAAACTGTGAAGTTTTTCAGACACTTCAGCCAGTGGGCAAATCGATTTGGCAATCAGCTATTATTACCTGTTATTTTGAAGCCAATTACTTCACCTTGAATACGCTTTTTTGTCTTTTGTCGGTTAACAGTGGCTGGCAGAGCTGCAAGGCAATCGATAGCGATAACGGTAAATCGAGTAGGTACTCATTATAGTTATACTATCGATAGTACTATCGATGCTGCCTGGTTCAATTTTTAAACAAATAACCGTTAATTTTTTAACTTTAAAAATATTTAATTTTAAAATTCAAAATAAAATCTGAGTAAGCTAAACGCAAGATTTTCCAAAAAAATTTTTCACTAAAACAACATTTTATTTTTTATTTTGTATATTTGCTTAAAAGTCACGTTTACTCGCTTTTGACTTTCCCGAACTCGAACCAGTTTCACCCCGCTTGCGTTTGTTAAGAGGATTTCGCGGATCATAGGCATCGTACCAATCGTCGCCCTTTTTATTGGCATCTTTAGCCAAAACGGGAGCCGTGCTGTTGAAGTTTAAGGTGTGCGACAGCCAGTCGTCGCCGATTATTTCCTGCTCCACAGAACGATCGTCCAATTCCTTGGGTTCCGGCTCGCCATCATCCGAGGTTGTCTTTTGCTTCAAGTTGTCCAATTTGGTGCGGAACTTGGAGAGTAAACTCAGTGTAAAAGCCTCCCTAATGGTTTAGAAAATAATTGTTATTTACAAGACCTTTTTGTAAATGAAATATACTCCACCTTGACTGTCCTTTTGGCTGAAGTTTGACTTTGGCGGTATACTTCTCCTTGGACTCAATAAAATCGTTTATGTAATGATTTTCACTAGAACCCTTCAACTCAGACGATTTCGCTGGCTTTTCCTGTCCATTCGAAACTAGTTTATCTTTGATCTGCTTGTCCATTTGATATTGCTTCTTGAGAGAAGCAATTTCTTCTCGGATCTTTAATCTGAAATACATTATGGAAATGATTTAACAATGATAAGCTATATTTTAATAAAACTTACTTTTCCTCTGAGACTTTCCGACTTTGTTCTTGCTCGCGCGTCATCAGAACATCCTCTTCGTCCTCAGAATCAGACTTTTCTACAACCGGCTTCGATTTCTTCTCCGATCGACCCTTTGAACTTTTGGACAGTTTCATTTTGACGAGATCTGAGCTGGCAGTTGAAGGTTTCTCCTTGTCATTATTTTCAGGGCAATCGTCGGACAGGGGATCCTCGATTTCGGTAGTTTGTGATTTGGGTACGCTTATGGGTTCCTTGCTTAGTTTGGGATCATCTACGACGTCGTGCAAGGATTTAGCTTTACCGGCGTTCTGTTTTACGTAAACGTTGGTCTCCTCCTCATCGCCCTCGGCTTCTTCGCCAAAGGAAAGCAGGCCAAAGTTCCTGTGGATTATTTGGAGATGTTAGAAAAAGTAATGACACCGAAGCAAATTTTTGTCATGGTTTAAATATGGTCATGGTTTAAGTTACAATTTTTTGGTTACGGTCATGTAGTATATTAAGTATAGTGATGTGATTAGGAACAGGGTTCGTAAATAACTTGTGTTATTAACATGTTAAATGTCAAAGTGTTAGGTTCAAAAAAAGTTATTGACATGTGTGTTAAAAATTGTAGCCTACATATGTTAGAAACATAAATAACACACACATGTCATTTGTGTTATTAACGCGACGTGTTTTTTACACAGCGTGTTATTTACACAGCGTGTTTTTTAACACAGGAATGTATGTTAAACTGCTAACATTTCTATAACATTTTCAATTTCTGATAAATTTTGCTCTGTATTCCGGTGTTTAGTTATATGTGATATTAATTAATTGGTATAGATTCAGGAACGCATATCTTACTTGACTCCTTGGCGTTCCTTCTTGCTCTTTTTGCTTTTGGAGGACGGTTTGGCCAAAATGCGTGGCACAATATCATCGAACGGATTCGAGAGGACCTCTGTGGAAACGATGCGATGCGGGTGCATTGGTCGCTCCTGGTGATCAACGATTCCCTCCTCGAGCTTGAGCATGTTGAATATGGTGTCGCCGGTGATCTTCCCAAATAGCGTATTCTTATTCTGCAACTCGGGCGTGGGTGCGAATGTGAAGAAGAACTGCGAGGCGTTGTCATCCTTGCCGGAGTTGGCCATTCCCACGAGACCGCGACGCGTGTACCGCAGTCGCGAGTGGAACTCGTCCTTGAAGGGCTGTCCGTAGATCGACTCGCCGCCGGTGCCATCGCCATTTGGATCGCCTCCCTGGACAATGAAGCCCTTGACCAGCCGGTGGAACTCGGTGTTCTTGTAGTATCCCTCCATGCAGAGCTGCACGAAGTTCCTGCAAGCCTTTGGACACTCCCGCGCCCACAACTCGATGTCTATGTCGCCCACGGTGGTCTTCAGAAGGACCTTGCCCGAGGTGGGCGGCTCCTGGATGTAAATGTTGCTCATTTTTCCAGAAAATTTACAAAACACCCAAATCAGTGCATTAGAGAAAACAATAACAAGGCTGTTATCGATACCTATCGGGCAATGTGACCGCAGGCAGAGTTTACAAAAACACCATTGAAAGCTGAGAAATATAATATTGGGAAATTACCGTTATTTAGCGAGAAGAATAAAATTAACGGTCTACTTCTTATAAGTAGGTGAATAAAATATAATATCCTATTCTTGTTATTTAAAGGTATAAAGAGAAAGTCCCTCTTAAAAATTTGTAATATCATTTTTGAAAAGATCAGTAAAATGCTCTTAAAAGCGTTTCCATTTTTAGAAATTCCCTAAAATGTTTAAAATTAAATGATGCTCGTTATATTTTTGAACTATAAATTATTTTAAATGGGCTATTTAGCAACTCCATCCCTTTCGATAACTTTCCTAGCTGTAGACATTCAAAATGCGTTACTAGGCAACCGTATTATATTCATGTTTATAGTTTCCCATCCTTAAATTCAATTCCCAATTGACTTCAGAATGAATTTTAACGACGATCCACTGGCGGAGCTGCTTAGCGATAATAGCCTGGACAATGACAACTTTTTCGACACTCCAGGCGGAGGAGGAGGAGGTCCCAAGAAACCGGCCAAAGTGGCAAAGCCCAAGGGCAAACTGGAGGATTTGTTTGGCATTCAGGAGGAGACGGAGGCGGATGTGCAGGGTCAGGGATCGGGAGCCAGGATCAAGCCCAATGCCACCAGCACGCCCAGAATTGTGAAACAGAAGCCCTCGATCTCGCTGGACGATGATCTTGCGGAGGACGATGACTTGGGGTTCGATCCGAAAAGACCCAAGAGTGGTGGTGCCAAAAGGAGCCTGTTTGACGACCTGCTAACCAGCAATGCGGAGCCCAAGAAGAACATCTTCGATGAGATTCTGTCTGGAGATGCCGGCAAACGTCCGGCCACCGCGAAGCCATCGATGTCCCGCCAATCCACGGACACCACCACGGATAATTCGCAGGCGAGGCCCAAGACTTCAACGGGAAGAAGGAGTTCCGCTCAGTCGGCCACCATTAATGCAGATCCTTTGGGTCTCTTTAACCGGGATACAAATGCCACTGTTTCGGGCATGTCCACGCCGGTTTCCAGGAAGCGGGGCAACACCGCGGATTGGTTGGGTCTGGAGCAGGAGGCGGAGCAGCGACCCACGACCCCAAAGCCACAAACCCCCAAGAAACAGTCGTCCAGCGAAGGACCATCGAAGAATGCAGCCGATATCCTGCGTCTTCCCGACTCCGATGAGAACGAAATGGAGCAGGAACCGGAAGTACCTACTATTCCAGCTCCATCCGGCGTCACTGCCTCCACCCAGAATATCCTGATGCTCAGCAATCTCAATCTGGAGAGCAATCACAAATTCAATGCCCTGCAGCAACAGGAGGCGCAACTAGTGATAGCTGCGCAAATGAAGAATCAGGAGAGGACCCTGCTCGAAATGCAGAGGCGCCAGGAGAGCCAGGACCGAAAGTTCCAGGCGCTAATCCAACAGCAACTGCAGCGCCAGCAGCAAATGGAGGAGCACATCAAGGGGCAGCAGGAGCGGATTAATATGCACATTCAGCTGATGATGTCGCAACCTGTGCATGTCCAGGAAGTGGTTTCCGCAATCGCGCCTCCTGAGAAACCTGTACCGGAAACGGAAACGAAGGAGGCCCAGAAGGCGGCCAGCCAGGATCAGGAGCAAATGCTCCTACTCGAAATGGAGGCCAAGCGGAATCTGCTGGAGAAACAGCGACTAGATGAACTGGTGGCCAACATGAAGGTCAACTACGAGCAGGAGATCGAAATGATTGATACCTCGTATAAGTGAGTTATGAAGCTAGATTACACTATCCATTTTATCTGTTAACATTTTATTATTTTTAAACAAAATATATGAAATCACTTCCTTATTTTTAAATATTTTATTTTATTTTACCACAGTTTATATTTAATTTCGAGTTCGAAATCTATAATGGTTAATAATAATGGTTAATCAAACATTTTTTTGAACCAAAGGGTCATACATTTCTTAAACCATTAAAATATTTTTAAAAACCTCCTAAAATGTAAGCTTTATCAATAAGATATTCAGATATTTACGGAATGCAGAGGAAGATATTTCCAATGCAAATAATAATATAAATATTATACATTATTATAATATTTATATATCCATAATGATGTATTAATTGTACATAATAATGAGCTGTATTTATATTTTTCGGGATAAAGACTTTCAATGAATATATTTTTAATGCTTACAACTCTTTGGTTAAAATTGTTTATTGAAATAATATTAGAAAATGGCAAGAATTGAACGATTTTAAGTAGATTTTATAACTGGAAATCAAAAGTTAAGCAATATAAAGTAAAATCTATAAATTTCTCTTTCCAGAAAGCAAATAAAAGTTTTAGAGGAGCACTTGTCCGCCGTCGAGGATCGCCTCAAGTCAGAAAACACCGAGTTGCGTCAGTACTACACCGACAAACTGGAGAAGCAGAAGGAGGACTACGTGGAGCTGATCTCCAATCTGAGGCAGGATCACGAGGACGAGGTGCGCAAACTGCGCCAATCCCACGAACTTGACCTCGAGGGCATACGGCAGGCCAAAATGCTGGAGCTCTCGGCGGTGCAGGATCATGGCAACTACCTGGAGACCCTTCGCCTGGCCTCCAGCAATCTCCAAGAGCTGCGCGACGGGATGAGTGGCAGCCAGGAGAAGGAGCGCCTGTTGGAGGCACGGGAACGTCGGTTGGCCGACCAGGAGCGCCGCTTGAAGATCGACGAGGAGACGGCCGATGAGGAAAAGCGCCGCCTGATGGAGCTGGTCAGCACCTTGGAGCTGCAACTGGGCCGCCTGTCCAAGGACTCCGCGGAGGAGAACTGGCAGCTGCGTCAGCGAATGTCCAGTTTGGAGGCGGAGCGCAAGGCCTTCGAGCGCGAAAAGGACTTTCATCGAGAGCAAATGCAGCGGGACGAGAAGCGTGTGGAGGATCTGAAGTCCCTGCAGCTGGCGGAGACGGAGCGACTGCATCAGGATCTTCAGCAGGAGCGCAATCAACTGGCAGTGGAACGCCAGCAAATGGAGCTGAGGCAGCAGCTCCACGGGCACGGCGACCTGGACAAGGATCGCCGGGAGCTGGAGGCCCAACTGCAGGTGGCCCGCGAGGCCATTCGGCGGGCGGATGAGGAGCGCGATCGCTGCCACAAGCTGCAGCGCGAGGTGGAGCAGCGGAAGCGCCTCCTCTTGGACAAGGAGAATGCCCTGAATCTCAAGGAGGACGAACTGGGCCAGGCCACCGGCGCCTATCGACTGGCCACCAGTCGCACCCACATGGCCGAGCACAAGGCTCGCGAAGCGGACCAGCTGCTCCAGGCCAAGCTCAAGATAATGGGCAAGCGGGCCCAGGATCTCGGCGAGAAGGAGGCACAGCTGGCTCAGGAACGCATGCTCCTCGCCCAGGATCGCATCGCTCTGGTGAATCTTAAAAAGCAGATTCTACGCAGCAGATGTGCCCTCTGCAAAATGGGAGCCGAATCTGCAGAGATCGCCCTGCGAAGGGGTAATAATAGTAATAATCTCGTGACGACCACGGACCTTCAGTTGCCCCAAATGACGACCGGCAGCGCGGAGCTCCTGCTCAAGATGTCCGCTCAAGAACCGGGACAGGCTCCGAGTGACATTGTGGAGCGAATGCTGGACGAGAACATCGAGGCCTCCTACCGCAGGATGTACAATGCTCCGCCTAGCAGTTCCCTTGACGAGGCCGACTACGGATTGGCTGGTGGGTTGGACGATGACTCCAAGGTGGCCATGGATCATGGCAGAAACCTCGACCTAGATGAGGCTTTTTTGGCCAACTTCAAATAGAAACTCAGTCGGGAGAACCAATTTTAATGGAGTTCAATGCCATAAAAAGTTTTTTTTTACTAAAAACAAAGAATAAATGAATTTAAGATAAAACTTTTAAGAGATAATCCTGGAATTATTAGAATTAAATATAAATTGTAACGGCCAACTATATCTGATAAAACCTTAAATGAAACACGGATGAATATTTAGCCGCGACTCGAACCCATTGTCGCGCAACTGTAATCGATAGTTGCCGAAAAATATCGCTATATGTTCCATCTCAATTTGCTTGTTGCATTCCGTTTTGCGTTATTTCGTGTTGTTCGTGTGTTAAGAATTTGCACACAAAAAAAGCTGCTTTTAATGTACATAACTCAGCCAAAGTGTTAATAGCATGTGATAGTGAAGGAATATAATATAAAATAAGACAAATTTTATCAGTATTTTGGCGTTTTGCATGTTAAGTTTTTCGTCACAGTTTTCTGTTTGTGCGTGTGTCTCCGTGTTTGTTCGTCTCGTTTGTGTGTGTGGGAGTAGGTGTGTAGGAGGAGAAACACCTCCCCGTCCAAAAAGAAAAAATAATCATCCGAAAAGTTACAACCATTCGGTATTTGGTTATAATAATATAAATAAAAAGGAAAAGAAGTGAAAACAAAGCGCTTTACCGGATGGTCTAAATTCGAAGCCCCAGCAAGTAAAAAACGGAACCTATAAAAAACAGCAGAGGTGACACCTCAAAAAGCGAGTAAGTTGGCAATATGCGAATGAGAATCACAAAGAGGAAGACGGTCTGCATATTAATGACTACGATTACGACTATCTCCATTATCATTTGCCTTGCGTTCGCCCTTCCACCGAAATTATTGTTTTCAAATTTCACTCTGAGGTTCCTTTACTTGACTCTCGAATAAATTGGCAATCAATTGAGCTGATTGGTTGTTTATGAATAGTTAACTTGTATTTGTTGTAATCTATTGATTTACCTTAACCTTTGCGGCAAAAGTCCTCTCTCTCTCCTCTCTTTGGCTCTCCCTCGCCGGTTCGCATTTTCTTATCTTCCATTTCCTCTCCTTTCGCCAAACGCACACACACTCATGGCTTTTGTGGGAGTGTTTCTGTTGAACAGCTGTTTCCTATCTGCATACGAGAATGGTTTCAATGGGAAAAAATCGGAGCGTTTCCCTCTTGGATGTATTAACATACTTATAAACATATACAATCTCTGGGGATTCGCTACTCGCAGCATTCATTCACACAAATTGATGCCTCCGCTATTGTTTGTATTTATTTATTTATTTACAATTGCGCGCTCAATTGTGCCTTTTTGCGCCATTCGGCTGTATCGCAATCACGAATTCGAAGCGATTGCAATTTGTTTATATGTACAATGTACCCAATTATTTATTATATATGTGTTTAGCATCAATCCACAACATATTGTTCGTATCTTTTCGGAATAGAAATATTTGGCTTACATATAACACTTCAATCACATTCCCACTTCCTCCTAAAAGTGTAAGAATTCGTTCTTTGGTATTTCCGTTGGTTTTTCCAGATACAAAATAATTTAGAATATTGACCTACTTTTTAATCTTTAAAACACATTCAGTAATTTGAAGTTATTTAATGTTTCTTATGATATTGTCATTTTGGGGTCTTAATTTAAAAAGGAAAAGTTCCTCGAATATCAGATACCCGTTACTCAGCTAAAAAGAGTGCGAAATAGATAATAGATCAACTCCTCTAGTGATCCTGATCAAGACTATTTCCATTTTATATGGTTACAAACTAATCCTCTATACATACGCCTTATAGAGTCCATATTTGCTTTTATAAGCGCGTGCAGCATATTATTAGAAATCCCCAGCTGAAACGTGTATGTATATTTAAACAATTGCTTAAGACTTAATTTTTCGCAAATTTTTGTTTACTTGACCCTGTTAGGCATCAAGTTCTCACGCTGATACCGAAGAGACCAGACTTAATAGAGCCAGATCAAATGTTTGCTAATACCATTGTTGCACCCACCGAAAGCGGTATAAATAGCGCTGTCAAAACTCCAGAACGGTATCAGTTGATCGCATTCACTTACCAAGCATAAGTATGAAGTTCACCTGTGCCCTGCTCCTTTTGGTCACCGTGGCATGTGTCCTGGTGGGCAAGTCAAGTGCGGCCAGTTCCACAACTACGACAGAAGCCGCCACCACTACCACAACCACCACAGCTGCCTCGGCCTCGTCCTCGGCCACTACAGAATCCGCCACGACCACAACCACAACCACAACCGTGGCTTCATCAGCTAGCAAAATAGCAACAAAAAGAAAGTGGAAGGTTGTGAGGAAACCAAGCAAAAAAGTCATAAAACGCAGAAGGCGCACAAACAGCAAAAAACACCAAAGTGATTAAACTCCATTAGAACACACACGACCTGATCTACGCCCGATTCCTAATTTTTCTTTTTCCCGAACCTAAAATCGTATATTAGCTTTATAATTTTACCTTATTAAATATATGGCATTCATAAAATAATTTAACATCAAATTCTAGTTTAATTTATAATTTCTATTTTTATATCAATGGGTATAATTATACCCTTGTAGAGGGTATTATAATTTCAGTCAGATGTTTGCAACGCAGTGAAGGAGACGTTTCCGACCACATAAAGTATATATATTCTTGATCAGCATCACTAGACGAGTCGATCTAGCCATGTCCGTCTGTCCGTCTGTCCGTCTGTCCGTCGGTCCGTCTGTCCGTCTGTCCGTCTGTCCGTTTCTATGCGAACTAGTCTCTCAGTTTTAAAGATATCGCGATGAAACTTTCCCAAAAGTCTTCTTTCAATTGCAGGTAGTACATATGTCGGAGCGAGCCGAATCGGACCACTATATCTTAATATATATAGGAATATTCAAAGATATATAAGAAAATTCATTGTTACTTTGTAGGAAGTAGGCGTTTTAATTCTTGAATTCTTGAATTCTTTAAAAACAAAATTCAAAAATAGAAACGCTAAATCTGGAATCCCTGGAACAGCACCGAGTGAGCACTACTTTATCTGCAAGGGTATATAAGCTTCGGCTGGCCGAAGGTAGCTTCCTTTCTTGTTTTTAAGTCACTCCAAGAGTAAGAAGATATATTGCACTTGAGAAAAAGTATGTAACAGGTTGAAGGAATCGTTTCCTGATATTGATCAGTATCAGGATCGATTGACCTAAAAGGCCCATTAATATAAAATCTATCTACCTCCCATATTTTATTATTAAATTAAATTATTTAAAGTTCTGAGCGTTATAAGATAACCGTTAGGTTTAGCATATCTTTATCTCTCTCGCACTCTTTTTTCGTTTAATTTTATAAGTTTTAAGAATAATATTAGCTTATTTTAACAATTCCAAAGAAATTTAAAAATAAGCGGAAACATAAAAACTCATGCACATTAAACACAGTAAAAACAAGAGAGAACGCTATGGTCGCGTTGGTGTCCCGACTATCTAATACCAATCACTCAGCTAAAGGGAGTGCGAGGAAGATGGATATGGGCACTTCCAAAATGTCGCTCGGGACATTTGCACACCTTTAAAGTTGAAAAAAAATTGTAAAACAATGGATTTTAATTTTAATTATGGGCTTTTCTTTTCACTCTTCCTAAGCTCTATTTTTGGTAAAAATCTTAATTTTGTACCACTTTTAGTTTTTAAGATATCGGTAAAAAACTGCCGTATTCGCTCGGGACAAAAATAGAAGTGGATTTCGGGGAAGTTCATACAACACCAGAAATTAGCAAATTCTGATGGAATATTTGAATGCGATTTTTTTAGAATGTTGTTCAAACATGTCGCTGTGAAATGATTTTGGTTTTACTCAAAAATTCTTTGCCGTTTTTTTTTTATGCAGTTTCAACCACATTCGCTCGGGACATGTCGCTCGGGACATTTTTTCCGACTGTTTTGTAAAGCGGATTTCTTTACCTCTATCTCTCAATTGCTGGATGTTTTGCTTTTAACTTAATAGTTTAGCATGTGAATGAAGCATTCAGTACAGAAAAATGTCACATATTAGCATTCCTATAGGATAAATTTACAACAGAAGACAGGTCCAAAAAATAACAAAAAAATAGCCAAAAACTGATTTTTGCATATATAGGTGGGGTTTGTCATAAAAATAATCAAACTATACTCCAAATTTGTAGTTAAGCTCAGTATCCAACTAATTAGAAACTAATATCGGGGCAAAATTATGTGGAAATATGTTTTTTTCAAGTTTCAAGGTTTTTGGCTTGGTGGACTTTTTTTTGGAAGTGCCCATATACAAAATTTTTTGATTGCGCATTTTATGCATTATAAATGCAATCTTTAAAAGATGTGGTCGCCAGGCACATTTTAAAATCGTTACTGGACGATTGTGGGCGTTAGAGGGGGCGTAGGAAGCCCAAGAATATGTGTGGGAAATCTCAACCTTCTAGCTTCTGTAGTTTCCGAGATCTCAGCGTTCATACGGACAGACGGACAGACAGACGCACAGGCAGACATGGCTATATCGACTCGGCTAGTGATCCTGATCAAGAATACATATACTTTATAGGGTCGGAAACGCTTCCTTCTCCCTGTTACATACTTTTGCACGAATACAATATACCCTTTTACTCTACGAGTAAGGGGTATAAAAAGAATAGTCTGTAATTACAGATTATAATCAGAGTATATTAATAAAAATGTTTTAAAAAATGATCATAAGTTCACAAATGGTTTAATCTAGGAGATAATGCTACTGACGTTAAACTTAGGGAACCTTTTTAGCATTGATTAAATATTGGCCTGGTCTCTGAATCACCCTGAATTGCCAATAACGATTGCCGGTCCTCTTTTTAAGCACTCTACGAAAACCTACCGATAGGGTACTCCCCCCATCGAATGGTTTCTCACCTGTTCTTCGTCCAAGTACTCATACCATTGCCTTTTACACGGCATAATCGCTTTTATCGCCGCCTGTTTGTTATCGCAGAGATAAGGGAGTCGAAAAAGCAAAACGCCTTTGTTCACCACGGGAATAACAAATAAGCATTGAAAGAGAAATAACTGAAAAAAAGTTAACCAAAATTTGAAAATTTCTTACCTTGTGTTCTGGTTGCCATTCGCAGTTCAACGGAACGGACGCTTCAGAGGGGATAATGTCAAATCAGGCGCAGATCGACTACGACCAGCAGTTCCAGGATGACCTTGCCAAAGCTACCGCCCTGAGTCTGGAGCAGCATGCCCTCGACGATTACCGGCGAAACAAGAAGTACGGCTCTGGCTATCAGCAGACCTCCTCCTCCCTTTCTGGTCGGGATTACCAGGCGGCGCAACGTACTCAGAGCGTGAATCAAGCGCGACGCCACTCGGATGTGCATCAGGTGGTCGCCAGTCCGGGAAATGTGGAGCGATCGCGGACGCCGCCGCCGCAGGTATCGGATAACGACCTGATTTGCTTCGCAAGTCCAACCAGCAAACAGCCGGAGAGTAGCAGTCCATTTGGCAAGCTCATCGAGGATCTGCAGCGAATGCAGCCAACCAATCCGCAGTCGGCTATGGTGCCCATTGGACCAGCAGCAGCGGCATCATCGATACCTCCTCATTACGGCTTTGCTCCTCATCCGGCTTCGGTTCAGCCCCCTCCGTATGGCATGGTTCCAGCAGCCGGAGGAGGAGCCTACGGTGAGATGCAGTTGGTGCCCTACCAACCGGCTGCCCAACAACAGAGGCCCCTTAATAACGAGGAGCTCCAGCGGCTGTACAGCATGCCCGCCCAAATGGCCGTCGCTCCAGTGCCGCAGACCAACGCCTATTTGTATTATCCGGGAGCAGTGGTAACGCCCTACACGGCGCCCATAGTCCCTGGATCGGCTGCCTTTATGCCGCCGCAGTATCCATCACAGGGATATGGTTTTGGAGGTGCTTACACGCACATGGATTTGCGGCGGCCCCAATCGCAGCCGGCTCCTGCAGCACCGCCAACAAGCCATCACAGCCAACCGTCCAATCATTCCGTTCCATCTTCAGTGGAGGCCAATGGAGTAGCCTTCCAGCCGCGACGCCAAGTGCCCTCAACTGGCAGCATGAGCTCCACTAGCCACACTGGAAACAATGGTCATCCCGCTGGCACTCGGCGGGGCAACGATTTGATAGACCTCAATCACGAGGATTAGTATGTATTAATATAATAATAAGTTAAACTATTGGTTAGTAACATGTAACTCTTTTACCTTTTCAGCTCCCGTGTAAGTGTGCTGGAGGCTTTCGATCCCCTGCTAAACGACAATACTGGTAAGCAACCGCAATGTTGTAATTAACGTGTAGCTCCCGGACCCTCGTCAAGATCCCCATAGATTTTTCGCACCGTAAACAAAGTTTGAAATATAGCCTGAAACTTGAATGTTGCGATTATTTGGCAGAGAACAACATATTCACCATGCAAATAAACCTTATTGGCTTGATTACCATTCTTTGATAAGTCTGTTTCGATTTTTGTTTTTCGTTTTACCAAATTTTGTTTTTTATCTAAGATAAGGGAAACACTTTTTTTATTGATGATTGAGAAAAACCTTCAAAAAATAACTTTTAAATACACCAAAATAAACTAAGAAATTTGAATTCGGTATCAGCTTAAGAAATTATCAGAGCTTTTATTTATTTATTTGAACTTAAAATGGAGTTTATTGGTATTTACCACTTTTATTGTTTTACAAAAATTAAATATTCAATGTATCAATATATATTGGAATTTTAAACTAATAACTATAATGTATTGACTAATTACTAACAGTATTAAATGCCTAGCTAGCTCGAGAAAGATTTTAGAATATTCCAGTAGCAAGTCGTCGCCCTCCTCTAGTTAAGAATTAAACTGAATGTTTTCGTTTCTCTATATTGCAGTGTCGAAAAAGTAATCCATTTTAATTGCAAGTCCTCTACTACTATCAGTACTACTACTACCAAAACTGCAAAAAGCAACTACTTTACACCCACAACAACTACACCATCTAACGGGTTTCGGGTCGGTTTGGTTCGTTTCGGAGGCAAAGACCAATTAGTGTCTATAGCAGCACATACTTAGAACCACCTACTTACACACGAAAATACTAATGTATAATATTAATGTGCCCTCATATCGAAATTTGTGCCTTCCGCAATCACCGAAATAATTTTGAAGTCAGCCAATAAATCGGTGTCATAATAGTGCATAATGTTCGGAACTGTTTTTACGTATATTACTGCACTTATAACGATCAAAAAGTACTGAACTTTTCAAAATTTTCGAAAAATTTAGCGACTGTCATTTGAATGAAATGTGATCAAATGGGAAGATTTAGTCTCTTCTTTTTTATAACCATGTATTACGAAATGAACACATTGTGATTTGCTGCTACATATATCCATTAATACACATATATACAAAAATAAATACATACATATGTTTAATTTTATCGTGTATCGTTGTGAGAGAACAAATAAATAATTTCTTAAACAAATTGCTGTCTGTTGTTGTTTTATTAATCGTTTAGCCGCTTGTTTTTAACTCCCGCTTACCAGATTTAATAATGCCTGTTCCCGCTTTACAAAATAATAATTGAAATTACTTTTGAAACTGAAGAGCTTTTAGAGCATATGTATGTATTTATTTATTACATTGGGGGGGACTTTAAGAAACTTAACTAACTTTTTGATGGCTTCATTTGCAGTATTTAATTGCTAAATTTTTGTCAAATTACTTTTAAGCCATTAAGCATTGCTAATGCCCTAAAATGTTCTTGCATAAAGTCTTTAAAGTATTTCGAAATGATTGAAAACAGATGGATCTACCAAGGTCTTTTACGAGGTCTTTAGAAAAATAGCCTTTCCTTTTGTGGTAAATGAAACAGATGTAAGGGCACTAGAGAGGACAGATTGAGAAACAAAGCGATTTATAAATACTCACTTAGCCACAGTGGTCCATCGGTTATGCGTCTAATTATTTTAAAAAATTTTGAATTAGCTTTAAAATAATTAATTTAAAAAGGCTTAAATAATAAGCAAATATTTTTGTATTAAGCAAATATTTTTTCACACTCAGAATCAAGTCTCCGATTTAAAGCCAATAAGTATTTTAAAATTTTAAATTGTGTAGCTATAGAATCATTTTTAAGAACATTTTTTTTAGCACCTCTGGTAATCAATTTTCTATTAAAATCAAATTTTGAATGGTTTAGGGCCCACTGTACTGGACAGCGTGGGCGACGTATGACAGAAATCACAATTAGCTATTAGCGATGGCAGTCGCCTCGCTGTCCGCCGGATTTGTTAGCGTAGATTTGCAAATCGTTCTCGCTTTGCCAGTGGTGCTATAGTCTGGCCGATCCACATCGCTCTGCTTGGTGTTTTGGGGCCGTCTCATTTATTTTTGGCCACACGATGTGATGTGCCCGGACTCTCGCAGTAGTAGGCCTCGGTTCTCGAGCATTTTTGCATAACTGCTGGCGATATTCGGACTGGGGTCTGGGAACTGGATTTAAACCGGAACTGATCATGCACTCGCTACTTGCAGGAAACGACAGCGCCTCCGACAGCACTTCGTACTATGCGGAATACGATCCCTTTGACTTTCTGTACAGCGGCGATGGAGGTACTCAGTACTCGGATCCCATGTACGAAGCGGTCAATAGATGGGACAAAACTGCGACCACCGTGAGTCCAAATGTCGGTCTAATTGGTTGGCGTCAAGATTTTCTGGCTCAGCCATCAACATCATCATCATCGTATTATGGAGATGCGCCGCCGGAGGATAGTCTAAAGCTGTCGCAGAACGGATCCGGAAGTATCTCGCCGCCTCCTCCGTTGCCGCCAAGAAATCAGCAGCTCTATGAATCAAATCAGGCACCTGTGCCTGCCTCAAAGCCTCAGCAGTCTTCTCTTCTGACTGACAGCTATACGAACAGCATTCCGGCGAATGTGGTACTGGATCGACGGAAAACCTGTACACGTCTGTACGAACTAATCAGTGACCAGCGCACAGATGATCCTGAACTACTGGAGTTCTACCATATGGTTAAGGAGCTCAGGTCACGCTACCCACACGACGATGCGCCTACCAATGTGGGTCATGTGGTGGCCGCCGAGTTCAACTACCACTACATGATGGACACCAGCATCAAGGTGATCGTGCATCCGGCACTGAACACCCTTCAATCGCACGTTCTGGCCGCTTCCATGGCCAAGGAACAGGTGAAGGGCTATGGAATGCCAGTTACGTTCACCTGCGACAGTAAGTGTGATTTAAAAAGATTTAAAATATGCCTATCTAATGGTTTTAATTTTTGTCCAACAGTTGACTCTGTCGTGGCCCAGGTGGTGGCACAGGCTTTGGCGTCGTTGGAGGGACAGGTGAAAGGAACCGTCACAGATTATGTTGTGAAGGTGTGTATAAATTAAATAGTTGGATATAAGTACCCATCGAATTCTAGGTTAAATCGTTTTTTTTAAATACGATTTAAAGCCACATTTGATTAGTTACAAATTGTATTTATTAGGTTATGCTTAGATTTATGCCAAACTTAATTGAGATTTTTGTAAAAAAATTGTAACCAATCAAATTTGGCTTTAAATCATATTTAAAAACAACGATTTCACCTAAAATCCGATGTCTAGATATAAGGATATATAGGATATACTTTCTAAAATTATTTTATTGCAACTATACAAAATAGAATATTTTCTCTGTAAAGTAAAATTTTCGCATAATTTTTGCAAGCTTCAAAAAATAGTAAATAATTGTCATTCACAGCCCATTGGTCTCTTGGAGTGGCTGGCGCCCACGTCAAAACTCAGTCAGCTTGAGTGCGTTCACAACAGCTTTCAGTTGGAGAAGGATGTCCACCTGGGTCTCTGCCTCAGTACGGCGGCCAACATGCAGGCGATCGCACGAACAGAGCGGGATGATGAGCACGATGCCGATCTGCTGCCTGAGCAGCTACTGCCCAACGAGGTGGTGCCCATTGTAACCTACGACAACATGATGATACTCATCGAGACGCTCGAGATGGAGATCGATAAGCTGGAGTCAGCAGCTGACGGAAAGCCCGGACGGAGTGTAGTGAGCTGCTCCGGAGTTGTGCAGGCAGTGAAGGCCATTTGCGCCCTGCTCGGTTCAATCGATACAATGGAAATTGCACGGTGCGTCGCCGATCTGAAGCGCATCTGTGAGGTGGAGCAAAAGAAGTACGCGGCAGGCGCCAGCAATCCGGAAATTGTCAGTGACTATGGAGATTACGCTCAAGTAGTGCTCCGTCCACGCTCGATGCTGGAGCAGATTAAGGTGAAGTGCAATGAGCTGCGAGATGCCGTGCAAGAACTGGTCGAGCTGTACGCGAATGTGTTCCGGGTGGCGTTCTCGGTGAAGACTCCCGATTACTCAACAAGTA
This sequence comes from Drosophila takahashii, assembly GCF_030179915.1. Classification (NCBI taxonomy): domain Eukaryota; kingdom Metazoa; phylum Arthropoda; class Insecta; order Diptera; family Drosophilidae; genus Drosophila; species Drosophila takahashii. Next base: position 12,316,907 of record NC_091680.1, read on the forward strand.
AGTAGGCTGATATAAAACGTAATATCTTTATTTAAATAACTTAATCGTGTCTTACAGCTCCCATACCCATCTCCTGCGTGTCCAAACCAATTGTGGTCAGCATCAACTGCCTGCACAGGCCACCGCCGAATTGGAAGTTCGACGATTACTCTCTGTGCGTTCAAATCGTTTATGGAACGCGCCTACTGTCCAAGCCAAATGTGCTGACCTGCTCCAACGACACGAGTGGAGGTCTGTTTCCTCGCCTTAACTTTAGCGCCTGGCTGACCTTTGATCAGCATCCCATTTGCACTCTGCCTCGGGAGGCCAGGCTCACGTTTGTCTTGTATGGCAAGCAGGCGGCCAGCGAAGGCGAACCGAATGCGGAGCAGAATGGAGAGAGGCGTCAAGTGACCACCGAGTTGGGTTGGTGTTCCATCCAGCTGTTTGACTTCAAGCGAGTGATGATCTGCGGCCCGTACCTCCTGTCCCTGTGGCCACCAACCACGGATAAGATGCTGGGACCAGCTCCGGCGCGAGGCTGTCATCCGACTCCTGACTTTTGCCCCGTTCTAAGCATTGAGGTGCCTCCGTATGGAGGCCGCATAGAGTTTCCCGAGCACCAGGAGGTGCCAAAACCAGCACCACAGTAAGTGTTGCATTTAAAAGAAATTTATTAGATATTTATTCAATGGTTTAATCCCTGCCAGCTATGACTTTGCCTCACTGGATGCTAATCTGCAAGAGGAGCTGCTGGACACCGCTGAGCTGGGCTACACTGGAGCCACTGAGCGACGTGAAGTGTTTTGGGAGAAACGACTCTACCTGCAGAACTATCCCAATGCCCTGCCAAAAGTCCTGCATGCCGCCCACAGTTGGGACTACGCCAATCTGATCGATTTGCATGCCCTGCTCCACTCCTGGGCACCGCTTTCGCCTTTGCAGTCGCTGGAGCTGCTGCTGCCCCGCTATCCGGATGCCAAGGTTCGCGAGAAGGCCGTGGAGTGGATCTCCAAGATGCCCAATGACCAGCTTGTGGACTTCCTGCCCCAATTAGTGCAAAGTTTGAAACATGACACCTATGAAGGATCGGCAATGGCTCGTTTCCTGCTGTCCAAGTGCCTGGAATCGCCGCGCTTTGCCCACCACATGTACTGGCTCCTGGTGCACAGTCTGCCGGATGATCCGCACAACTCCATCGGGGCCGCCATGGTGGACCAGGAGTACGACGAGTCGCAGGTTACCCAGGCGCGCTACTATCGCCGTAACAAAATGATGCTGCGAGCTTTAATGGCCATCTGCGGTGAGAAGATGCTTCAGCGCTTTATGTACCAGCATCGAATGTGTCAGGTAAGCAGATGTAGCTCTTAAACTCTTTATTAAATCATTAAATAATATGTATATCTTGTTATAGAAACTCACAACTATAGCAGAGTCTGTCAAAGAGGCTAAGGAGTCGATGCGGCAAAAGAGTTTGGCCGCAGGCATGGACGAGGTGCATCAGGATCTGCTGGAGAAGCCTACGTGTTTGCCATTGGGACCTGAATTGGAAGTAACTGGAGTAAGTGTGCGCAATTGCAGCTACTTTAACTCCAACACGCTGCCGTTGAAAATCAACTTCGTGGGACCCGATGCCGAATCACTACCAGCAATCTTTAAGGTAAATATCTATGGTTACCATAAAGTGCAAAATAATCTAAAGATTAAAATCCTTCTCAGTGCGGAGATGACTTACAACAGGATCAGTTGACCATTCAGCTGATTCGGATTATGAACAAAATGTGGTTGGCCGAAAGGTTGGACCTGAAAATCGTCACCTTCAACTGTGTGCCCACGGGATATAAAAGCGGGATGATTGAGCTGGTCAACGAGGCGGAAACGTTGCGAAAAATCCAAGTTGAGTGCGGTCTGACGGGTTCCTTCAAGGATCGCCCGATTGCCGAGTGGTTGGGCAAGCAGAATCCCAGTCCGCTGGAGTACCAGAGTGCGGTGCGAAACTTTACGCTATCCTGTGCTGGCTATAGTGTGGCCACCTATGTGCTGGGCATCTGTGATCGGCACAATGACAACATCATGCTGAAGACTTCGGGGCATTTGTTTCACATTGACTTTGGCAAGTTCCTTGGCGATGCCCAGATGTTTGGAAACTTCAAGAGGTAAGGGAATTAATCATAATATATTTTAAGCCACAAAATAATTTATATTAATTAACAAATCTTCTTTTTTCACAGAGATCGCACACCATTTGTGCTAACCTCTGACATGGCCTATGTTATAAATGGCGGAGACAAGCCCTCCACCGACTTCCACTACTTTGTGGACCTGTGTTGTCGGGCCTTCAATATTGTGCGGAAAAATGCGGATCTGCTCCTGCACACTTTAGCCCACATGGCCACCGCCGGAATGCCGGGAGTTAATTCAAACGCTGTGCAATATGTGCGACGTGCCCTGCTGCCATCACAATCGAATCCCGAAGCGGCTGCCACCTTTGCCAAGATGATCCAATCCTCGCTGAAGAGCTGGTTCACTCAGTTCAATTTCTTCCTGCACAATCTGGCTCAGATGCGATTTACCCCCGATGAGGGAACCGGCGAGCTGCTGTCGTTCGTGCCACGAAAATACACGTTAGTTCGTTGTACCTTTGAATTTATCATATTTTATCTAATTAATCGTTTTTAATCTCAGTATGCAACAGGATGGCCGATTGAAAATTGTGAAGGTGGTGTGCTTCCAAAAGCACTACAGCATGGAAAAGTTCTATATGTATATTCTGGAAGTGACGCGACATGGTCAGCCGGATCCGACGCATTTGTTCCGCTCATATCGCGAGTTTACCGAGTTCCATCAGAAGCTATGCATGCACTTCCCTCTGGTCAAATTGCACAGGTGAGTTTACGATAACATTTTTAAGTTTAATTAAACCCAAGGGGCTTTATGTTTACCTCTTCCACTTACTGACTTGTGTCTATCAGACACTTTATCTAGACATTGAAGAATGGAAAACGCATTAATTGCAAAAATGTACTTTAGAATTCTTTGACTTTCGTGTGATTCACTTCCCCTTACAGAGTTTTTAAAAATTCTTTTCTTTTAAATCCAATGGCTTTCATGCTATACTTTTATTATTATATATAGTCAACATTATATGGCAACTTATCAGCGAATTGTATGTACATAAATAGGTCATAGCCATTCGGGCCGAAATTAACACATAGAATACTGTATTTGCTAAGGAAGTCAGGAAGTTGGCGGCAGTTGGCGGTCTCCAGATTAGGCGTCGCTATCACTCCTAACAGCGTTTGTCCTTAGAGCCGCAGTCATGGAGCGATGCTGGCTGATGGCGCGTCCAAAGCCATCATCGTCATCACTGTCTTCCTGGGAGACCTGGGATCCGAAAAGGCTGGGCACTCCATTGTCTCTCGGCTCGAAAATGACGGATCGCTGCATGGGAGTCGGCTGAGGCATCGGCTCATCGTCCTCGTCGGACTCCTCACTTGAGGTTACCACCTCGGCGGACTGGTAGTACTGCAGGTTCTCCACATCGAAGCGGACTTTCAGCGATTTTGGATCGCGTTTGGCAGGCTGTGGTGGCCCGGACCGGGCTCCATCCTCCCCCTCGGTATCACTGGAACTGGAGCTGGGCAGCTCTTCAGGTTGATAGCACGCCAGGGGAGGGGCATCACCTCGAACATTTAGGGTGGCTAACTTTGTGGATCTTGGCGCGGGCTGAGGAGCTTGACGCTCGGATGGCACCACCACGGCCATTTCTTGGCACAAGTCCTCAAAATTATGGATGTCATTGGTCTGGTTCATTTCATTTCTCTCCAGTTCCGCATACAGATCCTCTATGCTACTCACATAATTGGCTTTCTTGGATCTTTGTTCCATTACCTCTGTGTATTTGGGCAAGTTCTGACCGCCCTTCGCGTTCTCCAGCTGCATCAGGGATTCGTAATCGGGTAGATAGGGCAGACCGGGATCGTAGGGCGGTGGTTCCACAACGGGCACTGGAGGTTCCGGTTCAAAGATGTCCAAGCTGTCTTCTATTAGCTCTATTTGATGGAACAAACCCTCCACCTGTTCCACATTGTCCAGTCCGAGGGTAGCCTCACTCAGCGTCGTCTCCACCGTGGGCAGTTGCTCTACGCTATTTGGATGCAGGGCCCAGTTGGGTTCTGGTACGGCCAACACGGCGTCCAGGTTAGCAAAGTTCTCCCAGTCCTCGTCGATGCTCTTTCCGAATCCTGGTGGACTGCTGGCCGCCGGCAGCTGCAGTGGATCCAAATCTAGGATATCCGCCTCGTTCATCACGAAGGACGAACGAATCCGCACAAAATCACTGTCGTGTTCACCTTGCGGTAATTCTAAGTCATCAAAGAGGCCACCTTGGGAGGTGGGCTTTGTAGTAGGAGCAGCTTCAGCTTCAGGACTTCCTGCTATGATTTCCACCACAAAAGCGGAGTCTGCATTGATTGGTTCCTCGAAGGGGTCACTTGGACTTTGAGGTTCCACTTTCGCTTCCTGCTCTTCCTTGGGTATTGCTCCCCTGTGCACCACAGCTGTGACTGACATGGCACCTCCCAAGCCATCATCCGGAGTGAGTAGCTCCGAAACCGGATCCTCGGGAGTGAGAATTTCCGGTACATCATCCACTCTCTCGAACTTGACATAACGTCCACTGTTCTTGCTCCTCAGCTGTGTTGGTCTCGTCGTGACCTCCGTCGTTGGTTTCACACTGAACAGCTCGTATTTCTCAGCAAAGTGATCGAAATTGGGCATTCCAAGTTCGCTGGGAGGCTCGGGAACGGGAACGACAGGAGCAGTTGCAGGTATAGCTTCTCTTGTGATCAAAGGAGATAAAGCAGGCAAGGATTTTGGTATTTTAGATGAAGAAACCTCCGAAGGAGTTTCAGCTAGTATAGCCGAATCTACAGGAGGAGCAGGAGGCTGTCGGGTAGGTGGAGCGGTGTAGTATTCATAGTGCTCACTGTGCACCTCCAGCCGGTGTTGGCGTTGTGCCTGTGACTTTTCTCGATAGGTCACTTGGGATTCCTCCGTGGCTCTTGTGTCCCTGGGACTGGCCCCATATAATTGCAGATTCGGAACACTGCCAGTAATGTAGCTGTTTCCTGTTTAAAAAATATATATAGGTTAGAAAATTGTTCTTAAAAGGAAAATCAGTTCTTTAAATCAATTTGAAACTGTTTAAGAATTTTTAAAAAATATTTTTAGCTATTAAAAATTCACTTGGTAAAGTTCAAGTTATAGAATTTCGACTGTAGCAAAATAGTTTCGATTGAATGATTTCGGTTTGCTATCTTCACCTGTCGCTGTTGATGCCGAAGGCCATCGGCTTTCGAATTCCTCGAGATTGCGACGTCGGAAGACTCCATGGACGGCGGTATCGGTACCATTAACCTGGAGAATTACAGAAATTGCTTTTTAGGGTATTGCGATATGCTGAATTAAATTAACTTGCTGCCCATCAGCTGTGGATTCAGCTGTTTGGACTGATCACTAGAATGCGTCACTAGTTCGAATGCAAAGGTATTACACATGACCACAGACACGCGAACTCAGACGAATACGAAAACACGTCCATGCGATAAGGTGTGACTTACCTTTCGTTTTGAGCTCTCTGTGTTATTGTGATTTCGATAAGCGATTTAGCCTTCTTGGCTTAATTAACCTGTTTTATTTAAACTAATTAACTAATTGGTTTTATTTTTAATAAAAACAAGGTTTTTTTATTCTTTGTCAGAAAGTTAGGCTTTCAAAAGATTTAATATTTAAGTATTTTAATAAGAGTTTCGACCAACAAGTCAGTCTTACTGTAGATTATACTTAACATTCTGCTCATTGCACAGATTTTTATGGTTTTATTTAACTTCTTTTATGAATTCCCTAATATACAAACCGAATAATTTAGGAGACCTCATTCTACCCAAGATTCAAATAAGTGAAAGCCGATTTGCATTCCTCACGCCCCCATCGCTATCATCCATCCACAACTTACACACTCTCCGAAATGATATAGCCTCTCAACACCTGCGAATGTTTGTATTCGTATTTGCCCTGCCTTATCAGAGCCACTTGTCGTATATATATATGAATATTGGTATGGGTATAGCCAGTGGTGGTATCGGTATCGCATTAACCTTTATTAACTGCGTGCATCGGCTGTTAAGTTCTTTTGATTTGCATACGCATACGCACCTGTGATTCAAAAGCTGCGTAACGTGGCGGCGGTCGTTGCTGTTGGCTTGCCTGTGGCTGTTGCACCTGCGATCGATCGAAAGTCAGCCGCCGCCGGAAGCCGAAAAGCTTGATCCCCAGCAGGGCGAAAACCAGACCCATGAGCAGCATGGCCGAGGCGAGCATTGGGCCAACGAGGAGGGCCTGCTGCTGACCTGAAGAGGATAAATGTGGGTGATAAAATATCCAGAGTTCTTTAACGCATTCATCACCTACCTTGGCCCACATTCTTTAGCTGGGCCATGTCTTCCGTGTCTCACCAGCAAATCTGTTGGCTCGGCATTCTGGCTTAAGTCGTTGGTTTTCGCAGTCCCCCTTTGTTTTGGCCAAAAGTATAATAAAACTTCACCACGTCGCTAATCGAACCGCTCTCGGCTCCGCTCCCCAGCTCGCTCGTCGACTGATTGAGCGCTGACGTTGGCGCTACCGCTTATCGGAGCGATTCGGCCCGATATCGTTTACTCGGGTCCGCCGCTCTTCTTTCACCCACTACTCGGGCTCTCCGATTCTCCGGTTCTCCGGCTCTCCGATTTGGTGAAATCAGTCTGCCCCATTCGTCGATTTATCAGCTATTAGCGGTGTTACCTCAGAGCCATGGACTTCGGGACAGACGCTTTGCCAGCACTGATAAGTAATCGCGAATTTGTACCATGATTTGTTAGCGCACCTTGACAAACCAGCGGCTATATAAACACCATGAAAAATAATAATAAAGCTGCCGAACCGTATCTTGGGCGATAAAAGCCTCCTCCTCCTCCATTGTGGATAATCTGATATTGTTTACACTCAATTATAAGTCATTTTATCGATCGAAGTATTTTGAATTGATACCAACTTGTATGCTATCTCATGTATTGTAACCAATATACCTACTTATAAATAGATTTGCGATAAATTGCGAATATCATGCTTTGTTAATGAACCGTATCATCGCATCATGTTATCTTAAATGATTAGAAATATGAAATAGATCAATTTAAAATAAATTTATATAATTTTGGACAACCTGACGATTGATGTACAACTTTTAATGAATTTAATTAATCATATCTTTAAATTTGAAGAAGGTGATTAATTGAATTTTTTTTACTTTATGAAGAAAATATTGGTAAAGAGTAACCTACATTTTATGGTGATTGTTGCAATTTACCATTTTTTTTGGCATATTGTACATACATACATCTGTAAATTACAGCAATATATTTTATTTATTAATTTTCTTACTTATGGTTTTCAATCTTCTTAAATGATTTTAGTCTTCCGGCCGGCGTGCATGTGGGGCGTTCAAATATCAAATCTGTGGCAGAAAAACGACTACCTCTCATTCAGCGATTTCTGAAATCGTTGTTCGACGCGTCCGAGGAAATTGCGCATTCCGAGCTCGTGTACACATTCTTCCATCCGCTGCTGCGCGATCAGCAGGAGGCCAAGCTAGGAATGCCGAAGATAAAAGGTTAGATCTAAAAAGTTATAAATTGGATTGAAATATTTATATACCTTTTTATTGCAGAGGTGAAGAGACAACCGTCGAGGGATAATCCCAACGAGATTGGCCAAATTCGTCTCTCGCTGCAATATCAACGCGGCGTACTTACTGTGATGGTGGGTGGTGCTAGATAATATATTATTGATAATTGACCTAATGGAGGATATATGTATTCCAGATACACCACGCCAAAGGGCTGCCCATGTTGCAGGGCGGCCAGGAGCCCAACACCTATGTGAAGTGCTACCTAAAACCGGATCCCAAAAAGGAGACCAAACGCAAGACCAAAGTGGTGCGCAAGACCTGTGTTCCCAGTTTCATGGAAACTGTATGTAGTTCATTAAATATAAAAACGTTTCAATAAATAATATATATTTCTTTATAGTTGGAGTACCGAATGCCCCTGAATATTATACAAGAACGACGTCTGCAGGTAACCGTCTGGTCGCACGACACGCTGCAAGAAAACGAGCTGCTTGGGGGCTTCGAATTGGATCTATCGAAGCACGACCTGCGCCAGGAGCTCTGCGATTGGCATCGCCTGGGTGCGGTGCCCAGAAACTGACCAGATCCGAGAGACGAGATCTGAACCACTAGGGACACCCTGCCTACCGACAATCAGGCCTAGGATTATGCAATACTAATATATGTTTGTGCCTGTCTTCTCTTGATCGCAATAATACTTACTTACTCGAAGTGATTGTACATTCCATATACAAATATTATATATAACTTAACTGACAGTAGTAGTGTTATTTCTTTCAATTTGTGCCTCAGATGTAAATATTTTATACCGACCACACAAAACATTCTTTGAACATTTAAATGTAATTATAACTCTAAAGTTTAACTTTGCACGTGTTTACGACTTTTACTTTAACTTCAATTTAGATAAGATGTAAAATCAATCAATTTTATTGTGCACCTTGGGAATTCAGAAAATGGAATATATTGGTAGTTGCTAGTTGAGAACATTCTGTTGTAGGTAACCGGTAAATGATCTTTTGAAGTAGTTAAATAAAAGTTCAGTATTATGCCTAGAATCCTTTTTCGCAATATATCTATCAAAGATTTAAAAAATCCTATACTTAAAATATTTAAATTCGGTTTGTAGATGACGATGTATTGGTGCACTATAGCACTAATCGGTGAAATTATCCCAATTAAATCTTTATCCCTTTTAAATTATTACAAAATTTAAAATCCAAATATATATTTTGGCTTTAACAATTTTGATCAAAAATAAAAACGCACACAAATTAAAATGCTTAAATTTTGAACGGTATATAAAAATACCATTTTTACTCTTCACTAACCTGCTTTCAGTATCTCAATGAGATTTCGCCTTTGGCAAGCGTCTGTGTTTGGGTCTAAACTCAACTCTTAACTACTTACAACAAATTTACAAGGAAATAGTAAATAACTATCAGAGAGAACAAGAACTAAAAGTGTCTTAACAAATTAAACGAATATTGTAAAATATGTATAAGAGCATACACCGCAATCTAAAGATTATATTTTTATAAAACAACATTTTAGAGCTACATCTGCCTGAGTATTTTAAATAGTACTTCGATACTGATTGAAAACAAATGTATCAAATGTTTTTATAAAAATAAAGCAAATTTAAGATCAAATTCAAATTTTTCTGTAAGTGCTAAGGACTCTAAAATATTTAAATTGGTGTTATAATAATAATAATTTTTGGCACAAATATATAAGCATAACAAATTAATAAAACAAATGCTGTTTGATTATAAAGGTGGTTTATTATCAGGTTTATTTAAGGAAATTAAAAATATGCTTTTAGTGGTAGGTAAAGCCAAATTGGCACTCAGATCTGACAACCCAAAAAGTATATCGACGGTAAGATACTTTTCTATGTAATTGCAGACAGTTTATCCTACATACATGGTTTTATTTAGCTATTAATGCTAACCAATATAATCTGGAATCTAAACAGTAAGCTGTGCTCTTTCAGTCCGAGTCCCGAGTTCGGACTTAAGCAAATGCTTAAACATAGTGTTCAGACTTAAAGAAATTATAAATTAAAATTGTTTATCCGAAATGGCGGCTGCCAACATGGAGAAGGGGGAGCTGATGAGCCAGGTGAAGCAGCAGATCGCCCTGGCCAACGCCCAGGAGATGCTCTCGAAGATGACGGAGAAGTGCTTCAAGAAGTGCATCCAGAAGCCGGGAAAAACACTGGACACCAACGAGCAGAGGTGCATTTCGCAGTGCATGGATCGCTTCATGGACGCCTGGAATCTGGTGTCCCGCACCTATGGCAATCGCCTGCAAAGGGAGCAGTACAGGACCATGGACACTGTGGAGATGAGCAACTAGAAGCCGAGTTCCGGTCACCCTGTAATTAAAACCGAATTTATTTTGTTCTTGATCCAGTCTCAACTCAATTTTGAGTCGTTTTTAATCGGTTGAAAGTCAACCCTTTTCTGGAAGCTTTTCGCTGCGATCGGCGATAGCCAGCTGATTATATAGAATGCAACTGCAAGTGAAGACCCTCCTGAGGGTTGGGGGTTGTCTTTGGGTATAACCCCATAGCCGTCAGCTTGATATGTGCACTTTTCCTGATCGTTATCGTGTTTGGAATGGTCTCGTTAGCTAACGGATGAGCAAGTGCTCGGCTCACTGGCCCAAATGCAATTTGCACGGAGACGCTGGTTTCCCAAGCACTGAAAAGTGTAGTTTCGAGACCACTCTAATCCATTGCAGCATTTTCTGCAATATGCAAATTCATCTCAATTTTCTTGCCAATTATTTAGTTTTTATTAGCTATTGCTAACAATGTAAGAAAATGATATTGATAAAGGGATGGGTATATTCGCAAATGCATTTTGAAATTTTATAGAGCGATTATATGGTTACAAAAAGATTAATAGTTTTTAAATATTTTAAATTACTAATTTTATTATTAAATATTAATACGATATATTTTATTTGGATGGGCTTTTAACTGAAAAATCTCTTTATTGAATTGAAATTGAATTTGTTCTATATTTTATTTTGATAATAATATTTTTGTGGAGATTTTCATTTCGTAGGCTTTTCGATTGAAGTGAGTACTAGGCCTTAGAAATAAAAAAAATTTGGAATATTCGCCACATTATCATAGCTAATAATCTTATTCGGAACTCAGATCTAATAACCTTGCGAAACAGGCCTAAGGTCTTGAGCAAAATCTAAGACCCCCTGATAGGTAAACCGTTTTAAGGCCACTTAAATCAAAATTAACATGACTGTATGCATTTTTGTTGGTGGCCCAAGTTAAACAACTAGACCTCGTAGAGGAGCTATTAAAATTCGATGATATCAGTGCTGGCGAACGTACGGACATGGCAATTTTCGGCAATTTTAGTGGGTGCAGGTGACCCCGTGCACTGGTCGAAAAAATGCTGCAAGTAATTCAAAATTTATAAAAAAAAAAACAAAAAATCAAAAATAATAAAAATGCAAAAGATAAAATGCGAATTCGTGGCCGAACTTATTGGCTCGAATACCAGAGGTAACAAAATCCAACATGGGATTTTTCCTCAACTAGGTACATTCGAAGCCACACAAGTTACGATAAGAGTGCGGGCCAAAACACTGCTAAATGGTGGAGTCCGGAGCTTGCCGCCCAAAGCTTTCTATCATTCTAAAAATAGTAATAACGCCCACCTGTCCCGCCCCTCCCGAAATCAACAACAACAACAACAGCAAGTGCCCCGGGGTTTTGAGTAATCATTGCAAGAATACGGGTACGATAAGTGCTGAGACGGCCCGTTATCTGAACAACTAATCGGAAATGTTGGGCCGCCGAGGGACGTTGGGTGGTGGTGGGGGTTTCACATGGGTTGGTAGGTGGCTTCACCCCCGAGGGAGAAAAGGGGGTGGGTTATGGCAGCCGTTACACTATCGCCCGCAGGTCTACAACGCTCGACATTGCCGACCGCGCAAGGTGAGCCGAGATAAAGGCCTGCTGACAGCGCCATTATGCGTCCGGATTGGAAAGATTAGAGAGATTATAAATGCGGTCCGAAGAGCTTTCTAAAGACAATGAAATCGCTTATCAAGATCCTAGAAGTTATTGTTATTTGCAATGAGTTGTTAATCATTGTAATTTCATGTTCTGATGGTTTATATTTTACAGGATGTGACTCTTAAGAAAATATATGGTAAAAACGTAGTTTTCCTTATGTTTATTATCATATTGTAAAGTGTATAAGTTTATATATTACAAGTTAATTATAAATTATAATTATAACTTATAATCCTATATTCTAGAAATAGGATGCTAACGTCTAAGTATTTCGCATATCAGTTATTTATAATTATATCTATAGCTATATAATTTTCAATAAAAATAGAATAGAAGTAACTTTTGTTATTTTAAACTTCTTAGATCGTCACTTGTTTTGTTCGTCTACACCAGCAAAGTATTTCCGATTCCATTATCGGACATATGTAAGACCCAAGAACCGTTCTGTTTTGGTTAGTGTTTAATTTATTTAAAATACTTGTACTTTACAATTTTCTTTACACATTCCACTTGAGATTACTTACTTGTTTTTCAACCAAACTGTAAAGTATAAAAGGCGAGAAATTGGGCCAGGCCCGTTGCATTTTCTTCAATGTGCTTTTAAAATGCAAGTTGGTAAGTGAGATATAAATTAATTAATTAAACGAATATTTCATCCCTGCTTTATTTTTCAGTAAAAGTCCTTTGGGCTTTTCTGTGGATCATTCCTCAGGCCCTGGCAAAGGATCCGTGCGCAGGGCAATCGTTTGGATCCAGAGCAGTCGACCCCGAAGATCCCCGTTCCTATTATCTCTGCCTGGGTTTCCTTGGTCAGATAAAGAATACATGCAGTACTGGATATTTGTTTAATGGTCAAACGCAGGGATGTGTAATTACTAACCAGACAAGCGTAACATCTCCTAATGACCAAAGGGAAAAAAAGGATAAATCCGAAGTTAACATCAAACAAACTGTGAACGTGGATAGACCAGTTATATTCAACATCTTCGGAAACTTTAATTTTTTTGCAAGTCTATGGGGCGGATCCCAAGATACGACTCCGTCTCCCCCGAAAACCAGACCAATTGCTCATCTGCAATTATTGGAGGACGCTGGGGAAGCTCAACTTTTGTCTGCCCCAAGCCCCTCTGATGATTCTCTAATCAGTTTTACTGATAATTCTGAGTCCACATCCTCAACCGAATCTTCACCTGATAGTTCTACGGATGCTGATATTTCGAGTTCATCCACTGAGGAAAGTATTTCTGGTTTCGATAGTCCCTTGTCCACTGAACCATCAATAAGTCCGTCAGAAGAAAGTAGCTCCGAAGGTTCAGTAACGACGGAAATTTATCAAGAAGCGATCATTTCAAGTTCGGAAAATCCGTCAACAGAATCTGAACCGGAAAGTTCGACCCAGGAAATTATCTCAAGCTCAGAAAATTCGTTCTCCACGGAATCAACCCCAGCTGAATCTGAGTCGGAAAGTTCAAGCTCTGAAATTATATCATCCACAGAAGCTTCCTTAGAAGATTTAATCTTGAATTCGGAAAGTCCTTCGACGGAAATTTCGTCAAGCTCAGACAATCCGGAAACATCGACAGAAGCAACGGACGGTTCATCCTCAACTGAATCCTTAACAGAAAGTTCCTCACAAGATAGTAGCCCAAGCACTGAAAGTCCTTTGTCCACAGAAGCTTCCTTAGAAGATATTATCCTAAATTCGGAAAGTCCTTTGTCTACAGAATCATCAATAGAGATTTCCTCTAGCTCAGACAATCCGGAATCATCGACAGAAGCGACGGACGGTTCATCCTCAACTGAATCCTTACCAGAAAGTTCATCGCAAGATAGTAGCCCAAACACTGAAAGTCCTTTGTCTACAGAAGCTTCCTTAGAAGATATTATCCTAAGTTCGGAAAGTCCTTTGTCTACAGAATCATCAACAGAGAATATTTCCAGCTCGGACGTTTCCTCAAGCTCAGAGAATCCGGAATCATCAACTGAATCTTCATCAGAAAGTTCCACGCAAGAAAGCAGCTCGTCCACAGAAGCTTCCTTAGAAGATATAATCGTAAGCTCAGGAAGTCCTTTGTCTACAGAGTCATCAACTGAGATCGATTCAAGCTCAGAAAGCTCCTCAACAGAATCAGCTTCGGAGAGTTCCACCGAAGAAAATAGTTCAAGTTCGGAAGGTCCTTTATCTACAGAGAATTCTCTGGAAGATATAGTTTTGAGTTCCCCAAGTCCTCAGTCCACAGAATCATCAACAGGTGCGACAGGAGAAGGTGATTCAAGCTCTGATATCCCGACGTCCACAGAACTCGGAGCGGAAAGCTCTACTGCAGAGAGTCTTTTAAGCTCAACAGGTACTACTGATATAGAAACGCCACCTTCAACAGCTCCATCACTGGAAAGTTCGACGGAAGAGAATATTTCCAGCACTGAAAGTTCTTCCCCAGATAGTCCAACGTCTTCTCCTGAAAGCTCCACTGAGGAGAGTTCAACGACCGCAGGTCCTGTTATAAGCACAACTGCGCAGGATAGGGGATCTGAAGATAATGACTTTGTAAAAGTGGAAAGCACCTCATCGACAGAGTCATCTCCACAAAGCTCGACAGAGGAAGATGTAAGTAGTACTCAGAGTCTCTTGACCACTGAAGCTACATCAGAAACTACCACGGATCAAGGGATTTCATCAACATCAGAAACTACCACGGATCAAGGGATTTTATCAACATCAGAAACTACCACGGATCAAGGGATTTTATCAACATCAGAACCTCCACCTGGCACCACAGAGAAAGACGGTGATTCCGGAAACAGTGGATCCGAAAGCGGTATCTCAACAGAACCTTCTCCAAAAAGCTCGACGGAGGGAGATATTTTCAGCTCAGAAAATCCCTTGACCACAGAACCCACATTACAAACTACAACTAAAGAAAATATTGATAGTTCTGAAAAGTCATCCACAAGTTCGACTCCATGTATCACGGTTCCAACTACACAAAGTTCTACAAAGATTCCATCAACCTCAGATCCCTCACCAGGCACAACAGAAAAAGATGGTGACTCCGGAAACAGTGGATCCGAAAGCGGTATCTCAACAGAGCCACCTCCACAAAGCTCGACGGAGGGAAATATTTCCAGTTCCGAAAGTCCCTTAACGACGGAACTCACATCAGAAACTACAACTGAGAAAAATAATGATAGTTCTGAAGAGCCATCCACAAGTTCGACTCCCTGTACTACGGTTCCAACTACACGAAGTTCTACCAAGATTTCATCAACCTCAGATCCCTCACCAGGCACTACAGAGAAAGACGGTGACTCCGGAAACAGTGGGTCTACAGAGCCATCTCCAAAAAGCTCTACTGAGGAAAATATTTCCAGTTCCGAAAGTCCCTTAACCACCGAACCTTCCTCAAAATCTACAACTGAGGAAAACAATGATAGTTCTGAAGAGCCTTCCACACAAAGTTCTACGCAGACTTCAACGACCTTGGATCCCTCGCCAGATACCACAGAGAAAGACGGTGACTCCGGAAACAGTGGATCGGAAAGTGGTATCTCAACAGAGCCGTCTCCAAAAAGCTCGACGACTCCATGCACCACGGTTCCATCTACAAAAAGTTCTACAAAGATTCCAGAGATTACATCGACGTTAGTTCCATCGCCAGATACCACAGATAAAGACGGAGACTCAGGAAACAATGGATCCGAAAGCGGTACCTCAACAGAGCCATCACCACAAAGCTCGACGGAGGGAAATATTTCCAGCTCTGAAAATCCGTTGTCTACGGAACCAACTGAACCATCTGAACCAACGTCCAGTACGACTCCATGCACGACGGTTTCAACTCCACAGAGTTCAACAGAACTTCCCCTCAGTACTTCCACCATTAGTACAACACCGTGCACCACCGTTCCGAGGGCAGAAAGTTCGACACAGGGTAATATCGCTAGCACTTCAACTCTGGAACCCGAAAAAACTGATTGCAGCAACTTGCCCAATGGAGTCTTTCTAAGGGACGCCCAGTCGTGCAATAAATACTATGTATGTCTGAATGGCAAACCGATTCCCGGCCATTGTCCCAGAAATCTGAATTTCGACATCAAGAGGAAGGTCTGCAATTTCCCTAGTCTAGTAGACTGCGCATACGAAGAGAATCTGGAAGCTGTGACGAAGAAACCCTCGAACATATCGACTCCTGACTGCACATTGTCAAGAAATGGCGCATACTTTAGGGATCCAAAGTCATGCAGTAAATTCTATATTTGCGCCAATGGACGGGCTATTTCTCGACAGTGTCCGAGGGGTCTACACTTTGACTTGAAGTCAAACTTTTGCAATTACCCAAGCCTCGTTCAGTGCTCAATAGACGAGGTCCAGGAAGACAGTCATCCAGCATTAGTTGCCGAAGGATTACCGGATTGCAGCAAAGTGGAAGAGGATACAAGATTCGGCGACGTCAAGCAGCATAATAAGTTCTATGTTTGCCTAAAGGGCAAGGCTGTCTTGCATTACTGCAGTCCAGGAAATTGGTTCGACCTCCGAAGTCAGAAATGCGTCGATCAGCGACTGGCTAAGGTGAAATAACCAATTGAGCTTTTAGTCTTAGTGACATGATCTTTAATCTAATTATAGGAATTTGGTGATAGGGTTTATTTTCTTATATATATATAATAGGTGAATGGGAAACATTACTTGTATAGGTACACATTATTCTAGAGTGGTTACTGACTTAAAAGTTACAAGCAGACTCTAGTACCTCAAGCCAGTTGAATTACTCAATCTGCTTAGGATTTATTAAACGAATAAAGTACTTACTAACTATCTAAAGATTGCATTCACACTCCCTTAAATCCCTTAAATTGCAATCCAAATGAGTCGAGAGTGTTTTTAGTCTAAAGAAAATCTATAAGTTTTTCTCTGAGCTGCTCTGTTGGCTAAAAAGCAAAGAAGAAGTCCGAAAAGAGATTAAAAGCCAAGCCGACTGTCCATTATAATTCTAGCCAGCTATCTTGGTGCATTTTCTTATGGCAAAGGCTAGACAGCCGCTAATTTCTTTGTGCGGCGGAAGTGACGCCGGCCACAAAGTTATCCCATTTAAATTTAATTACGAGATAAACGCATGTTCCTGGTGTTTCTGACGTAGGCTCTTAGGGAGCGTGCTAGCTCCAGTTACCTTAAAGCCCCGACTCCGTCTACACTTCGTCTCCGGCTATAATTAAATTGTCCAAGAATCAGGGGGTGGAGTGGGAGGGGAGGAGTTTCTATGGGTGGCCCTGGCAGACTGACAGGCACTTTGCGTCACTGTCGTGCGGCGACAAATTACAGGACACGGCTCCTTTTGCGCGCCAACTCATCGATAGTTGAATTGTGGGGTGGTGCTGCCTCGAAATCGATTTGATTCCGAGGCAAGTCCAGACAGCAGACGCACAAGTCTCATGTTACACTTGCCATCTGATAAGAGCTCACGACACCACCCACCCATTTTTCAGCGGCATTTTAGCGAGCGTTTGAACAGGGGAAATGCAGACATGGTAAAGAAAATCGGTGTGTCTGATAAAACAGAGACAAGGAGTATTGCAGTAAGATGTTCCTGTTTTAAATTTGAGTACAGTTGGTTAGGCTCTAAAAATTATAAGTTACTAGAGTTCCAACTGTGTTACTTTTAAAATAGATTGGTTACTTTTTTTAACTATGTAAATAATTCGAAGCCATAAGATAATAAAAATTGTTTCTACTACGGGCTACAATAATGTACCTTTAAATAAACTTCATCAGTTTGATAACTGCTTTTATACGACACTGTTACTGAATTTGTTATGCAACTAGAAATTGTTTTGTTTTTTTTTTTATGTTTTGAATGCGATATAGAACTAGCGACACAATTAAGATTGATTACACAAATGCACTTTTTACTTGTAATTGTGAAAAAGATCCAGCATTTATTTTAACACATAAGCTATTTATATTTTACATATATTGAATATATATAATAAATAAGAGACTTTTAGTGAAGAATCCCCAATTCCATTCTGAATAAAAGTTGGTCCCTAATAGGGCGCCAAATTTAAGTACAGTGAACTGTGGCTAAACTAAAACAAGAGCCCCAAGGTAAGGGAGAAAGTCAAAGAGAGCAAAGTAGGGGGAGTTTCGCAATGTGTGCTGAGAGAGCGAAAGAGCATGCCTCAGGGGTGGTTGGCTTTGGGTGGCAGGTTTTTTTCTACCACCAAAGGCGCCGGCATCAGTTCGCCTTCAACTTTGCTCCGCTCCGGTTGCCACAATGATTCGCTTGAAAGATATGTGCACCCCCATTGCGTTGAAAATATAAACAAATACAACCGAAGGAATATATCTTGTGCTATAAAGTGATTTCATAGTGATTGTTAGACAGGCAAAAAACTTTTTCCTGCTTTGAATTAAAAAACCAAGCTGTCCACCCTTTTTTGGAGTCTCAGTGGAGCTGTCTAGCCGTCCCGCTCGCACACGGCTTGGCAATCGATAAGCTTAACAGCGGCGCTGTCCACTTGCTGGACGCTGTTAGCCTTAACCGTTAGCTCCCAACAGCGAGTGTTTGGAGGTAAAAGTTTAAGGCGAGACGCCAAAATAATCGAAAACGAACGAGTCACAGTCGCAGTTGAAACGTTGAGTGAGGAGCTTTTCGTCGCGCAACCCGCAAAATATATATATAAAATATACTATCGAAAATTGAACTTAATATTCAATATATACAAATGTTGAACAGCTTGTGTGTTGTATAAATACCCACTGAATCATTGCACAATAACAAGTGCACGGTTCATTTGTGGATTTTAAGTGATCAATTTCTATTGTGTGAGTAGTTCAATATAGTTTGCAGAACATCAGGCGATTAATTGAAAGGATGCTGCCAAGAACTTTATGGAATTATCAATAAACAACGCGAGCCAAGTGCATAATAAATTGAGTTACAGGTCGTAAAAAAGCCAAAAAGAACGAGTATTGCGGATGGGCACCGCTTTCAGAGGACCAGAAAAGCGGGAACGGTAACGGCAACGGGAATAGGCACAGGAACAGGATCGGGGGTTGCTGCTACCGTACTCCCTGTCCTGTGTTGAGGTCATTTGCACTCATTTGTCGCGAGGCCCGAAAAGGGGGTGGATTTTGGCTCGCCGGTTAATCTCATTCATCAGAGAGCCGCAAAACGGAGCCGTCAAGTTGAGTTTTACACATTTTACGCCCCCGATTGCGAGTACTACGAACGAGTAGTATTCTGGTGCTCTCTTTGGCGAGAGAGCACAAGGACTTCTGTTAATGCTGTTGTCTCGCTCGCTCGCACGGCGGAGTGGTGCGGTGCGGTGTGGTCGATGGCGAAGGTCCTTCACGCATATCCCTGGCATAAATGCATAGGTGTGCGTGTGCAGGAGTACATACTATAGCAGCAGGCGAATGTGTGAAAGTAGTGCCATCGAAAACGGACACACAAACACTCACACACACTCTCGCATGCCAGGGTCAGGTCAGGAAGTGTGGTAATGGAGGATTATTCTGTTGCTTTCCCCACTTTCCCACCGTTTTGGATTTTCTAATTTATATTTTTTGTTCGACCAGGTCTTAGCCAAGGCTCCCCGACAGGTGATTTATTTGTGTCCGCACTCCATAAAGCCCAATAGTGCTCGCTGCCTCGAACTGTAATCCCAGCCACCACTCGAGGGACCCATATAAAAACAGTCAGGATTCCCTATAATCCCTGTGCAATATAATAACTCTGATTTCATAAAAAAATTTAATTTCAAATATATAAACTTTAAAGATCCCCTAAGCAGGGTTTGTACTAACTTAAGAAATATTACTAGAATAAATAAGGATAGAGAAACTACAAAATTAAGGAAGATTTCACCAATTTCTAATTAAGTTTTCTGTGCCACAAAGTGCTGATGAATTTTGTACAAGAAAGTGGAACTCTTTTAACATAAACTTCCTTGATTTAAATTTCGTTTTTAGATAAACTATTGAGTTATACATAGCTGTAAGGGTTAAACAGATTTATAGAGAAACTTTTACAAATGCAATTTATTTTTAATAGCTTCTCATTAACAATATAACAGAAATTCGAGCTAAAGAAAATTCTAGATTTGTTAATTGGCACCGTAAAGCGAGATAATGCTGCTGGGCTGTTGCGGTGGACACGCCACTCCGAGGCGCTGGACCAGCCGAGCGTATTAATCATTAGCCTGACCTCGACCCTTTCGAACCAACCCTTGAACAACCCCCCTTTTACCCACCGAATCAGAAAACAAGTTGATGGGGCTGTCAGCTTATGTGCTGCGCTGGGCACAAATGAGAAAACTGCCAACGGCTAAACATAAAAATAAATAAATAAATTTGATTGCGATTGCGGTTTCTTGTCTGGTCTTGGACATGGCCATGGACATAAACGTGGTCGCCCCGGGCTCGCCCCCGCCATTAATCTGTCAGTGGGATTTGGCCCGAAAGGCAAATCGAGGGCTTTGATTTTTTCGTACTTCGGCTTCCGATTGCTCTCGTCATCATTGTGGCCGCTTTTTGCGTCTTGGGATTGTCTCAGCTGTCACTCGTTAGGGTTTCTTGTCAACACCCGTCCCCTAAGCCAAGTCCTCGGCCCCAAACTTACCAGAAGTCTGGCACTTTCACGGTTTTTCATCGCAATCGCCATGGCAGCACAATCTCATGATTTGGCACTTTTGGAGCTTAAGGAAATGGGCATCATGAGTGGCAGAGCGAAGGGTTTTGTTAGCACTCCATTGAAGCCATTTGTGAGGTTCGACGGAAAAAAGTGGGAGGAATCGTAAAAAGAAAACAAGAATACATAGTTTAATTTAAAATCCCATATTTCACAAAGTTCAATTTAAATGCACGGAACAATTGGGGAACCATATTTTAGTCGTATCATGGAAAACCCATAAAAGGACTAAATGCAGCAGAAAATGCTCTCAAAAATACACGCAAACTTGCCTTGCTAAGCGAAAGCGACGTCCAAAACAATGCGGCCTTCTCCTTGGCCCTCCGAAAGTAAAAAGCCCTTCTTGCGTCTGAAATTACTCATTCGCCGTGGAGCACGACTGCACTCACACATAGTGACGTGCTTCTGTTCCTGCCCCCGTTGTTGTTGCAATCGCTGTTGGCAGCTCGGTTCCGTTTCCAGCAGACAAATAGACATGCCCCGTGCAGACGTGAGTCAGACGCGGTCGGAGACTGGCGGACACGGACGAGAATGCCAACCCGGACGGACAGGGAAATAAACGGACACTGGCGGACGGGGACGGACAGGGCGGACAGACAGGGAAAAGCGGTTGGCAAACATGCATGCACCAAGAAAAAAAATCATATTCATCAGGGTTCAGGAATTTGACAAAAATTTCCAATTATAAAGTTATTTTACTTAATTAAAAAAATTAAAATAAAATAAAATGTAAACCTTAAAAAAATACAAACAGATTTTGTGAAATCTCATAAAGTAATTTTAGGATTAATAGTTTTATAAATAGGTTTGTTAAAAATACTACTTATTCAGTGAAATATAATAATTTGGTAATTTCTCAGATATTTCATTTTAATGTATTTAATATGGTGTAAGCAAAAATTGTTTACTTTTTTCATGGTGTATGCGGGTGGTGAAAAAAATTCGAAATCCGTTCGCATTCGTTGGCTGGTGTTGGCGAAGTGTTGCCAACATAAAACACTCCGCCGCCATAACGTAATTTCTTTTGTTTATAACGTCCTGCAGTTAATACATTTGCATTGTGTGCGATGTGTGCTGCCGAGGTGTCGGTGAATGCTCCCACACGATTTCAGCCCCAGGACAACAGCAGCAGCAGCAACAACAACAACAACCCGACAAAGGGTGTCCCTATCCCGATCCCTTCGAAACTCCCCCATTTCGACCATTGTTTGTTACTGCTTTTACCGCCCCCACTGCCAATGTTTTCCTCCCTACCGCTTTCGCCGTATTTACTGAAAGCCAAAGTGAGCGTTTTTTGTGTGCTTTTAACGCGCTGCCCAAAATGGTTCAGGTGTGGAGTGAACAGGATTTTATGTCATGCATTGTGCATAAATATTTATAATGTACCTACTCGTATGCAAAAGTCCGACTAAAAAGTGCTGAAGCATACCATAAATTATCTTAATCTGTTTTCGAATTGCATAATTTAATATAAAGGCGGTAGGCGAGAGTTTAAAGAGTTTTTTCCCTAAAAAACATCGTATTTGACCGCCATTTGGACCCCAAAAAGTTCCATTCTTATTATCTCTTTATCCATAACCTTTTGTTTTTCCATCCTACTAGCAAAACTCCATAGAATATCGTAAACATTAGGGCATCAAAATCAAACAAAAGAAAATATGGCCGGAATAGGGAAAAAAATCCCAACGAATGTGGGCTCCAAAGTGATTTGACGAGGAAACCCCACAGGGCCATTAATTGTGGTGTGTCGCCTAATTTCTCTTCACAGTTACGTTGTGTTTGCCATTTTGGCCATAGTTTCAGCTGTTGTTACTGTTATTGTTCCTGTGACTGTGCGACTGTGACTGCTGGCCATGTTTCCAGGGAGCGACCAAAGCGGCTTTTGTTGCGTTGCAGCCTTCTTTGTGTCGAACAGCTAGTGCTGGTAATTTATGCGGCTTCCCAGACCCACTCCCCATTTCACTATGGAACCCAGCCGAATGGCAGCCGAATTCCATTTAGCCAGGTCAAAATTATTCGCTTCGATTCGTATTTTCCGAATTTTGTAAATTAGAGGGCAATCAAAGCGTAAACTTTTATTTCTCGTTCGCTGGAAAAGCGCACACGAAATTGGTCGTCGCTAACAGGCAAAATGTATCCTCTAATGTCCCTTCGATAGCGATTTTCTCAACTGCCCAGAAAATTGGTTGCCATGGAGGCCAGGACAAAACAAAAAAGAGTAGCAGCGTAGCAGCCATGGAAATACATGTTCGCCTGGCACATCCAGTGCTCCCAAAATCCACACCACCACCTCCTTTTATGTGTGCAAGTGTGAATATTAGGTCACATACATGTGTGTGTGTGCGATTTTCCTGAAAAGCGAATCGCCGTAGCTGGATTTCCTCGGTTGGGTATTTTATTAATTGTCGTTTTCCTTGCCCAACATTTCGTTGCTTGTCCCTAATTGTTTGGTGTTTAGTGGAAAGTTTCGGTTCCAAAGCATCGGGCTTTAATCACTAAAAGTTCTGCCAAATCACTTTTGTTTGGTTCAGTGGTGCATTATATGTTGTCTAATATTAGTCCTTCAAATGGTTCTCTTTGAAGAGTACCTAAATATTACTTTGTTCCTACATTTTTTAATGTTCTTTAGCTTTTAGATTAGTATTTATTTATCAAAAGGTTTTTAGTAAATGTCTTTTTCTTCGTTTCTGTTCAAGAAACGTTCCTGTAGATTGGAATTTATAAAATCTAGGGACCTAGCCGAGCACAAAGCCACCCGTGGAGAGCTGGAGATGCCAGGAGCAGAAGAAGTGGCTCACAAAAGAGGACAAAGTGAAAAGCTATAATCAGATTTAATTAAACACGAAATTGGAACGTTGGCTGGATGTCAGGCACGCCAGAATGTGTGTGACACGGTCACTGGACCTGCGGGTCCTGGTTTTAGTCGCTATATACATATATGGGGAGACCAGGGATGTGTGAGTGTGCCCGTGATATATACTATATGTTGCATTTTTTGCAGGCTGCTTCTGATTTCTCATTATTATTTCGCTTTATGTGGAGCAGCTGGCGACGATTTCTAAGTGTGATAAACTTGCAACCGAAGCCCCATGGCGTTTTGCCTGTTTCCCTTCTCCCAAACAAAATGTGGAGCAGCTGGGCAGTGCTTGGATATCAACGGCAGCTTCTTATTGCCAGCCTCATTACTTTTTAACACCCGCCCACACATCCTATTTTTTTTCATTTTTGGGGTGGCATCTGCATGGGGCGACAATGTATTCATATGGCCTGCGCTGCCATGATAAACCCATCCACACTGCGTATGCGTAATATTTCACTTTGCATGCGAACTGCGCCTGCATTTTTCCAGTGGCTAAATTTATGCATTGATTGCCTCGATTTATGAGATGTCTTCACGTTGCCAAATATTGACCCAATCCAGTGGGCTTTGCGATAGGGGATTAAGCTGAGAGGGAGAACAGGATTATAATATTTCCCACGGTGGAAAAGGAGATCATAAGTGATGGTTAAATCTCAAGAAAATAATAAATTATATTCCTCTGTACTTAATAACTAAAATGTATATAAATTATACCTCCCATTGGGAGTAATACATTTAATAAATTTTTTAAGAACAAAAAACTTTCAACTGGTTCACATTTCTTTGGCTAAAAATACAGAAACGTCAGAAGAGCGGAAAATGAATTTCAGCAACCATTATGCATTATCATTGGATGGCCGCAAGCTGTTGCCAATTGCTTTTGCAGTTTTTCCAGCCATCGAATGCCATTTTTTCTAACTAAATGCACTTTTTGTTTGCAGAGTGGAATTGGATCGCTGGCCAAACCCGTTAATCTCCAATGAGGCGACACATTCGCGAGGAGAAAAATTCATAAATGAAAGCTTCTAATTGCCGGAGAATGACAAACGTGACAAAAAATCAGCGCGAGCGAACAAAGGCGAAGCAAACTTTTTAGGCAGCCCGGAAAGCAGCAGCGAAAGCCGCGAAAATTGAGCCACCGAAGCTTCGGCGATGCTGTTGATGCCCACATCCTGTGGGCCGGGGCCACCCATCGACCTCGGCCCCTCGTCCTCCTCCTCCTCCTCCTCCTCGCCCACCCACTGCCCAACCCCAACCCGAACTGCCCAGCGAGCGGCAGATGATGGAGAACCAGTTCGCCGGTCAGGGACCCTGGCCCACAGGCAAAGTTCGGGGTCGAGCATTCCCCAGTGGCTGCTAATCCTCCTCGGTCTCTTCGCCATTCTCGCCCAGACACCAAACAGCCAGGTGGCCGCCGAGAAGAGTAAACACTGTGAGTACTCCTTATTTAAAGATAATTGATAGAACATTAAGTACTGATATATTCGGTAATAGTGGGAAAGTATTTACTGTACAAGATATCTGAATCTGCAGTATTTGTAAATTTGTAATCCAACTTAATAACCGATATTTAAAGATATTCCTATAAAATTGTTTTTTAATTAAACAAATTAGACAAATTAAAGTTCATTCTTCTTTACTATAATGCAATTTTACTAGGAAATATTTTAATATTTTATTTTTATTTTATTTTATTTACGATACATGTGGGAATAATCCATATATCTTCTTATCTTTTAATGCAAATATATATCCTTGCATTTTGATATAACAGAATATAATATCGCATTTTATACGAGCATATGTACATATTAAGTGGACATTTTCCACCCTCCGTAAACTTTGTTCGTCTTGTACATTGAAATCTGTCAACAGCTTAGTTTTATGTTTTTTGTGCCATTTCCTTGGCACGACAATAAAAATTTGTTTGAGCAAATGTAATAAAAGTGCATTTAAATGTTGCTGAACGGAAAAATCCGGAAAAAATGGAAGTCCTCGAACTATAAACATATAAACACCACGCACTCACGCAAATGTATATAAATACATGCATATGTGTATGGCAGGGCAATATCATTGTGTGGCAAAGCTTTTGTGGTTTCCGCATATTGTTTATGTGGCAAATAAACAACAAATAAATACATTTTTACGATGCAATGTCAACGTGCACACAAAAGTATTTACATGTGTACAAGAGCACGTGCGAAGGCATTCATTTTGGGCAAAAAAAAAATACTTTTCAAGAAGTTTTCTTAATATTCAACAAAATTGAGAGTATGGTGGATTTTAGGGATTTTTTAAAGAAAGCTTTTAGTTAACTAAATATAATTATTTGATATTAAACATGCTCTTTAAGTCAGGTACTATGATATTTGACTTTCAAATGGTTTAAACCCGACTTTAGTATCTTGAGAAGCCCTGAAAATTCAAAGATCAATTTATGATAGATCAGGTTCAAATTCCAAACTGATCGAAACTACACAAGAAACAACAATAGGCAAGAAGACCTTAAAGCTTAAATACATGGCTCGTGCCTTCAGGAAAGTAATTTTTAGCTAACAAGCCTGGTGTCGGAAGTAGTCCGATTATGGAGCATTCGAGGGGTACGGAACCATGTCCGTATGTATATGGTTTCCCCGATACGGCTAAACAGAGAATGGCGACCGCAATTGCCGACCCATGAAATGGAATTACTCGGGCGGAGCGACGCGACTCCGGGCCTCGTACTCGTGTGCAGTTGGCGTTCCGGCGACGAAAGTTGTTGGTGCAAATTATTTCCGTATTTTAGCATTAAATCATAATTAAAATTTGAAGTAAAACAACTTACATGCCAGCAATTGGGGGCGCCGCCTCCTTTGCGTCGGAAAGTGGGATCGTGGCTTCGGAGGCGGAGTCGCTGCAAAAGTTTGCTGTAGCCGAGGGCGCAGAAAAAGTTCGCTGCATACTTATTTGGGCTTGTTTCCGGTTTGCTGCTGACGCAACTGCCTTTTCCTCTCCATTTTCCGCCCTTCTTGGAGGCGATGCAACCTAATTGCAGAATCCAGGGGAAAAGAGTCTGGTGACGAGTGTCGATGCTAACTAGGTTTTACTTTGCGGCACAGTGAAACTAGTTTAATTTAGGAAATAAAATTTTTTAATCAAATTACAATTTAATAAAAATAAATTAAAATATTTTTAACACTCTACTTTAATCCTAACTTTTTAAAATATATCTTGTGTAATCTTTTATACCACTGTTCCTTGCTCTGATTTCGTTTGTCTTGCTCATTTCCGGGCGACGTTTAGCTGCATTCGCCGTTGCTTCGTTCCCGGCTGCTCCTGTTAATGGTCCTCCTGATCCTGCGCCTGCTGCTCCTTATTTGCTATGTGACCACAGACCCAGACTCCAACTCCAACTCAAGCTCAAACTCAGACACAAACGGGAACCGCAGCCCCCTCGCCGGCTGTCCCCAGCAGACTTGTGGCCCACGTGGCGTGTACTTAATTTCCCATGCTCATCGCCGGGGCGCGTTAACTTTTTTACCGGCCACATACTTACTGCCACTGCCCCTTTTCCACCGATTTTCCCTTCCTCCCTGCCAACTCCATTTTTCCCCCTACTTATTACGCTGTCGAGCAGCATTGAAGACTTTTCAACTCGTTCAACAAAATTTTGCACAAAAGTTTCATAATTAATTTCATGTTAAGTGGCAATGCGAGTGGTGGGCGTGGTCGTTGCCAGCCAGCCAGCCCCTTCTGCCACCCCCCGAAAAATCCTCCTGGACTGGTGTCTTTAATTTGAATTGTCATTTCCTTTCTTCAGCTCCCGCCACTTTGGTGTCGTCTGCCAGGCATCCGGTTGGTGGCCACGCCCTCCTACTCCCACATCCTTTTACCGCCCCCCTCCCAACCCACTGAATGCGGTCGCACGTTCAACTTGATTAGCGTAACTTATAATGACTCGCACGAGCAGCGAGTTCCGGCAAACTTGTTGGGTCTCACTCAAATTCTATTCTGCCAAAACACTTGCAAACGGTTACTTTCGTAAGTAAATATATACCCAACCATACGTATATGTAGGCATATAAATGTGTATACAAGAGGTTTTTTCGGAGGCATTTGCAAGTGGTTTTCATAATTACTTTGTGTGAGCTCTTCATAGTATATGTACCAAGGGTACCAAAACTTTTCGACTGTCACCAAACCGGAAATTTGCCTTCACAGGCTTGTTAACTCTCCATTTACAATTATGTGTGCGATATTTGCTGGTAATTATATAACCATATATTTACAAGTATATTACGAAAGGTTCTCGAATTTTGATAATTGGATGGCGCTCAATTAAGGTAAATGAGGCACGCGGTTATCGATCATTTTTAATGAATATGAAATGCGGAGTAGAATACCATTTTAGTTTGATATCTATGATAATTATATAAAGCATACAAATTCGTTGCTGCTTTTAATTAATATAATTTTTATAATTACTCTACGTTTTATTTAGTTGGATTATCAAATGCATTTTCTGTTTTAAAATTATGTTAATTGTGTAAATTATTTAGTTACTTATTTTTATACATTTTGTTTGACATAATTGAAAATCTCGGAAGTTACTTTTTTCCATTTTCAATGCGCATTTTACATTTATTGGTTTTTCTTCAGTAATGGCGGAAGTGCGTATGTTTTTTGACGAGGGATACTGACAGCTCGCACACTTCCGTTCACCATTCCCATTCTCCAACCACTTCTTCCATCGCATTTTGCGATTCTTTGCAATAATGCGAGCATTATACAATTTTGAAAATATGTCACGTTTCCGGGATCCAACTCCAACTCCTCCCAGTTCTCCCCGAGTCCAACTCAAACAGAAGCTGATGGCCGACTGCCAATAAATTTGTGAGAAAAACAACTGTCGACGAGGACGAAGAAGTGGCATAAAACTTTTGCTCTTTGTGTGGCACAAATATGAATGAATGGATTTGGACCTGAGGCTTAGGAGCCGGAGGTTCTCGGAGTGGAAATGGAAGTGGGACCAACTGGTCCACTGCGGCATATACCCCAACCCGTCTCCTACATACAAATATTCCAAAATGAGTTTTAGCCGAGGAGTCCAATGCGGTCTTCCCACGTCAACGGTTGAGTTCACAAAGGCGAAAGGGCTGAGGGGGGAGGGGAAAAGGGCTAAGGGGTAAGGAACAGGGACTTTCCATGGGCAATAAATTTTAATTTTGCTTAAGTCCTTGCGCATACGAAATGAGATTTGTTACAAGCCGCAGCAATCATCTGGCGGCGCTTTCCTTTCACTGCCTGCAAACTTCCCTAAGTGAGGAAATGATTGTCTGGCATATCTTGATTAATTGTGACTGGCATTATTTGACTTAAATTCCCTAATGCCTAACCCCTTTATGTCAGATTTAAAATGGATGAACTTGGAGAATGCATAAGAACTGGCTTTTAAAACAACCCTTCTTATTTGCCTAAAGAGATTTCAAGTTTTTTTTTAGCCCGCAACTCATGCATATTTAATTCTTTAAGATTCTTTCTTGGCGGTTTTAAATATGTCACATGATAAATAAAATTTTAAGTAATATTTAAATGTCTATATCTCTATCCTAAGTGTTTCCGAATAAGATTAAAAAATAAAAAAGTGGTATAAATATAATTTAAAATTTTAAATGGATGATTATGTGACATGATATCCTTTGACCTCCTTGTTTTCAGTCCCCCCTTCCCACTAATAATAAATCTTGGCTGAGTGACGATGACTCAGCTGCTTAGCGATCCCTGGAGAACGGGCACAGGTCACAGTCAAATGCGCAGATAAATGTTTATGGAAGATAAATTGCAGCCAGCGGATAGAAATCAGGCAACGCATAATAAATTCCATTTGTAGTTCGCAACTCGGGGCGAAATTGGGGAGGCGAAGTTGGGCGGTGGGATTTGCGAGGGAGCGATGCCAAATCGAGTATTGATGCGTTGGCATCCCGCGGCATGGTGTCATTGCCAAAAAGGCCCCTCCCGATCCCATAGAAGCCCCGAGCCCCCAAAACACCGAACAATGAATTCGTTCGATGCGAATTGGTTTTGTGAAATTGTCCACGAACGCGGGCGGATCATTTATCAATATTTCCGCTCTGCTGCCGGAGTGGCAGTAGGTAATCGCTTATTATACGAAATCGGTCGATAAATGCAATACATATGTGAGTGCACGCCCCTGGCCCACTGGCCCCGCCAAAACGATTGCTAAATTTAATTTATGTATTCCCAAAAAAACACACTTTCTGTCAATTGCTCGAATTGGGTCTGACAAATTGAATTTGGGGAATTTACCAACTTTTGGGCCATTTTTAATTGGCTTCAAAAGGCTTACTTGTTGTCAACCAATCCGTTTATTCATATAAACCAACTTATTGGTAAACTAATTTTTTTTCAAATTGAATAATGTTTTTTTCAGATTGAAAACTGTTTAAACTTTAAAGCGGTGTTTAAAATATACAAATATTCGCTTGAATTGTATTGTTTTTTCAAATTCCTATCCTATTAAGTTATTGTGACAAATATTTAATTTTGAGGCTTACGTCCAAATAATAAAACAACAAAAATAAATTCCCATTATTTACTTGAATTTGAATTGACAAATATGACCTATTTTAATTGGCAACATAAGGTTTTGTCAACCAAAAACAATTCGTTTGCTGTAGTGTAAGCAAATTCCAAAATTTAATTTGGAAACCTTGAAGCCAAATACTGAAGCCTTGAGTATTGCATTGATGAATTCCGTAAATCCTGGCGGAACGAGAAAAGAGGGAGAGTGTGGGAAATGGGCCACAAAGGGGCATAAAATGAGTTGAACATTCCGGGCATTGTGCCTTCAGTTAAGCACATGAATCCCTTTTGTAATCAAATGCACAGAAAATTGTATTCTATTCAAGAAAAATCCACTGCGAGTCCCAAACCTCTTTCGTGTCCTCCTGATGATGGGCTTTGTATCGGCGGGGTTTTCTCGGGCAGGGATTTCTCCTCTATATATATATTTATATATATTTGCTGTGTCCTGTGTCCTTAGTATGCGAGTTTGTGTGCGCGTGATCCACTTAGGCGTTGCACAGAGAATCCACGCGCCCGCAAAACAAAGAGGCGAAATTATCTTCCACAGCTAAGATTCCTAGAGGGCGGCGACCAGTGGGCGTGGCCGGTGGCTGAAAGAAAAATATTACAAGAAGCGCCTAGACAATAGCACCGAAATAAGTAAACAACAATAATAAAAAACAGCAAAAAAGTAGGAACAAAAATAATAGAGGAAAGACGCAGCAGCACCAACAATGGCGTAATAAACTAACGGTAAAGCTAAACTCGCCGGCGAAACTATGCAAAAAGTTTTCGCTTTGTTTCGCAGCACCGGGCAAAAATGGAATTAATAAAGGGAAAAATGATTTTCGAAAAATGTATTTAAGCGCCCTCTGTAGGCCAGATAAGTCCAGGCGATGCCGGCGAGGGGCAGTGCGAAATTTAATTAACAATTTGTAAGGGCCGAAAATAAACAAAAGCCCCGCGGTCCTTTTTTCCGCACATCGCATAGCCAGGGGGCTTACTCATCGGAGCTTACCTTCTCATCCAGGGTTGTGTTGGCCGGAAATGATCTAGTCCCCGGATTGAGTAGCCCTTCGATGGCTGCATGACAACTTGAGAGCTCGCTGACAAGTTCTTAATGAAAAGTTGAGAGGCGCGCATAATTAAACTGCCTTTTGCAAGCGAAAAAGCGCAAAAGTTTGTTCAATCAGAAAAAATAGAATCAGGTCCTGGGACCATTCGACGTGAAAGTAGCTACGATGCACGGAGAAAGTTACTCTTATTTCAAGAAATGTATTAAGCCGAGTTACTTTCAATAGTAACTAAATAAGTAGCTAAAAATACTAGTAAGTAGGGTATTATAAGTTTAAAAAAATATTGGCAAGTTTTTTATGATAAATCTTAGTTAAAGACTATTAAAAGCACGTCTAAATAATGCTCATACAATAAAATTACTGATTTTCTTATAATAATATTAAAATCTAATTTCTCAAATGATATTAATTACTGTTACTTAACGAAGCAGATTTCTCTTCGCATTTTCTGCGATCGATTTAAATAATATCACTGTGCAGCATTTTTAGTGCTTTTTAAATTTACCTCGATGGATGCTATATTTTTAGATTCGTTACGAATTCCCAAGTTAAACTGCGTTTTCCAAAAAGTTCCCCGACGCAAGGATTCTTAGCAAAAGGACCTCAAAGTTCGAAAAATGCTGAAACTGGCCAACTTTGCGGAGCTCTTAGAGGCAAATGGATGCATGGCTTGGTTCGAAGTTAAAGTTTTTTAAAAGATACACCCTTTATCTTTTAAACCCTATACTTAAAAAATTTTTAAGATTTTGTTTAAGGCAGAAACAAATTCTAGAAAACATAGTCAAAAAACAAAAAAGTATACAGCTGCGGTCAAAATGGTAGTAGTGTTGCCGCTCTGTGTATTTAAAAGTTTGTTGTTGTAATTGATCTTTTCCTGGTAATATTGTATTGATTATAATTTTACTATTAGACTAATTGGATAAGAAAAAATTACAACATCAAACTTTTAAAAACACAAGGCGGCAACACTGCTACTATTTTGACCGCAGCTGTATGTTTTTCAGTTTTTTGACTATGTTTTTTGGAATTTATTTCTGCCTTAAACAAAATCCTAAAATTATTTTATGTATGGGGTTCGAAAGATAAAGGGTGTATCTTTTAAAAAACTTTAACTTCGAACCAAGCCATGCATCCATTTTCCTCTGAGAGCTCCGCAAAGTTGGTCAATTTCAGCATTTTTCGAACTTTGAGGTCCTTTTGCTAAGAATCCTTGCGTCGGGGAACTTTTAGGAAAACGCAGTTTAACTTGGGAATTCGTAACGAATCCAAAAATATAGCATTCATCGAGGTTAATTTTTGATGCTGCATAGTGTATTTAGTCACTGCCATCGAAGTTGAGCCTTGCCTTCGGAAAAAAAGTGAAATAAATTGTGAAACTTTTGACTATTCAAACATTTTGACAAGCGACAATTCGCTTGATTATTGCCGTGGAATGAAATGGAAGGGAAAAGCACCAGAGACAGGCGACTTGGTCTGACTTGGGTGAATCTTATCGTCTGGCCCATTTGAGGCATGTCCTTTTCGCCAGCTCCTGCTGGTGGCCGCTCGCCCCCGTTCCGCCCCCTCGGTTGCCCCAGATGCCCCATAGTTCCTTCATTAGTTTGGCACTTCATCTTGGCCGCACGCTCGAGTGCCTCTGGTCTGAGGTTGCCACATTCTGAAAAGTGACAAAAGTTTAATGATGCGTTTAAGTTGCACGTGGCATGCCCTTTGGCCCCCGGTGCGTCCTCCGCAGGACTCCCGACATCGAGACCATGATTTGATGAGCCCTACGCATTGCAATGTTTGTTTGCCAACCGGGGAGGGGAGCTTTGGAAAAATTGCAGCTGTCAGCATGTTATTGATTTCCATCACGTAGCTCCCAGACAAATTATGGTGTAGGTACTGTGGCACTTAACACCGGAATCGGGTGTAGGCAACCGGTACACAGAAACCTCATTTTCTCTTTCCGCTTTGAATAAAAGAAAAGTGTACAGAAGTGATTAGTGTATTCGGAATTTTAAGGGATTAAAAAAAGACATTTTTTAAGAAAACAATCACAATATTATTTGATCAACAAATGAAAATGTTTTTTAATTAAGTAAACTTTATAAATGTAATACCACTTAATAGCTGAAAAAAGTAAATATAATTTTTTGATCAGTAGCCAGGAAAGCTACTAGTCTCGTTTATATAAATTTTAAAATTCAGAAATACGATAGTCTTAGAAATATTCCTTAACTTAACATTTCATAACTTGGAAACTTCCAAGAACTTAAATAAATTCTAAAAATTAAAACTTTCACTTCTTTAGAATTTGTTTAATGCATTTTAGTTTCAAAGTTGTTTAAATAATAAAACAAAGTTTTCAAATTTCAATCGCCTTGGAGTCCTCCAACTGTTTGAACTGAATGAGGATTACCAAATAGGTGGTAACAGCCGAGAAGATCTTGAAAAGCGTGGAGTTGTCGATGGAGAAGAATCCGTAGGCGGTAAACTGCAGATCCTGTTTGATGCTCTTGGTGAGGAACTTGTCGATGAGGTTCTGGAACTGCTTGCTCTTCGCGTAAACCCTGGCCAGGATCTGGGCCGTACCATTTGAATCGGAGGCCAGGCAATCGCAGGCGCTGCAAATCACCGCCATCGTAATGGTCTCGGCCAGAACCCAGGCACACGAAAGACCCATGGTATCCGCCACTTCTCTCTGGGAACTCGATGAAATGGCCGTCAGGGTGGCGAAGGCCAGGTAACTCTGGTTAGTCACCGTGTAAAAGGAGAAACCGAAGTAGAATAGCAACGCCACTCCAGCCACCGAGTTCATATTCTCGGTGATGTAGCGGAACTTACAGAGCACCTCTATGAGATTGCTCAGCTCTCGCCAGTTCTCCACATTACCACTGCTATCCTGCAGGCCAAACGCATCCAGTTTTCGGTTGAGAAATGCAATCCTTTGGGCCAGGGTCTTCAGTATGGTCAGCAGATATATGGCGAAGACACTGGAGTAGAGCAACTGAAGGAAGTAGATCAGCAGCAGGATTACCTGCTTCCTGGAGGCAATGCCACTGCGATAGTGGATGTAGTAGAAGGCCACAGCCAGAACCCCTGAAGAAGCCGAGGTGACCAGGATGCTCAGATTGCGGCAGCTGTAGCTCTCCCGGAAACCATTGACCACCAGATACTCATCGATTTTGGCAATATCTCGCAGGGTGCGACAGTGATGAGAGGCATTTATCACACTGGACAGCACCATCATCGTGTAGCTGACGATGCAGAGCAGCGTCTCGATGGTCCTGTTGATCTCCTCCGTGTCACCCTGGGCACTGGCCACCAACCTATACTCCCTGGAGGCGAAGAGCACGTCCTCGCCGAAGGTCATCGAGCTGGCCAGTATAATCAGGGCCACCAGACGTCCGTACCAGCGACCCAAAGCGCCCAACCGAAAGCTCTCCTCGTCATCTCCACTATAAAGCGGCAGCAGGGCGCAGATCTGCGAGGGCCTGGCTATAGCTTGAATGTCCTGGAAGATCTTCATTACGGTGTACTCTGTTTTCCGGCGGTTACTAAAGTGAAACTTTCTAAAGCCACTTGACATTTAGCGAGTAGGTTTACTGAAATATTACCTTTCATTGAGTGTAATAAAGGAACATTATAATGAAATTGGAAATTGAAATAATGGAAATGGGTTCTTTTATTTCTCGTGTTAATTAGCAAGCCCTTTTTAGCCTTTTATTTAAGTGATCTATCGTTCTCCATCAAGATAATTAGTATACCATAAATCCCCTTAGGAAGTCCATCGATAGCAATTAGAGTTTACTAAAAACCAAGCGACATCCCGGGAATTTTCGGGAATTAACTTTGTATTAACTTTGTCACATCTCCAATTGATTCGACTCAAAGTACAGGACGCCTCACTCCCACCAAATCATGACTGATGAGCAGGCTAAGTAGTTCACGTGGCAGGACTACAATCATTGGGTAATTACGAGCTAATGCGACCTGTCATAATTGCCGACTGGCATAAATATCCACGGAACTTAAAAGCCCTGTCCAATGCGCCACGCAAATTGCCCAATTACTTTGACAAACCGCCGGCGGCGAATGGAGCTCGATGAGCCACGTGGAGAGAAGGACAGAGCCTGAATGGAGATTATGCTCATTATGCAAACGCCTCCGACGGATGAGCTGGTCGGTCGGAGTCGTCCAGGCGAAAGGCATTTACTTCAATTATTTCATTAAAGCAGCAACAGCAGCGTCACAAGTCCTGGGGCGTCATCTGCGAGTCCTTGTGGCCATCGGGCCAGTGCCTCCAAGATGCCATCGAATTTCGGTGGCGCTAATGGAGCGTGTGAGTCCGGCACCAGATGTCGGAGCCAGCAGCTCCGGCTTAGTCAACTGTACGGAGCGTAGGTTGTGCGATTATGCACTCAAAGCAATTCTTTAGAGCTTGAGTTTTTTATCCGCAAGTTTACACAATAATTAGAAATTCAGATAAAAATGTGTTGAAAATAAAAAATAAATTTCACATTCTTTAAAATTTTTGGTTTAATAACTCTTTTATAAATTCCCGTTGTATTTAATGGTTAACTAAATATTTATTTAACTATATATAACTGGTTAACTATATATTTTATTTACAAACATAGCTTAAGGCCACAGCAGCTTTAGCTAAAATAAATACCAAGGTTATAGGCAATTTATAATTACCTCTTAATCAGAGAATAAATAAATAAGCACTCTTTTTTTCACGATTTTTCAATAGTAATTGAGTTTTAAGCAGCTTACAAGTTTCTTTCAAGTTTGTAGTTTCTTATCCTAAAATCATATGCAAAGTTTATTTTAAATTGATAATCTTGGATATCATTAGTCTTAGGATATGGGAATGTAAAGAGTGAAGGATTTAAAGATTTTGTAAGCCATTTACTTTCCCCACAGTGTTTAGTGGTGAGGGCAATGACTTCACACGGACGCCGAGGGTCACTTGGGGCCCAGTAAAATTCAATATCGAAGCACAGGAAATTCATTGTTTAACCTTTGTTGCTTAAATTGCTCAAATTCCTGCCATTAGTTTGACAAACGAGCCAGCGAAATTATTTTGTTGCAGCCAAGTTGCCGGGCACATCCGGAGTAAAGGAGGGGGGATGATCGAAAACCGAACAGATTTCGGGCCAAAGTTTTTGCCACAGCACCGAGCAGAGCAGCAGAACCCACTTTGACCCCCAGAAGCCCCCCGAAATCCCCACTACATTTACATGCCCCTCGTACAACCCGCCCACGAAACTTTCGACCAATCCTCGCTTTGGGGCACGCACTAAGCTTGCCCCGGTTGCGGTTTCGTTACCTCCAGCCAGCCATTGTTGCCACTGCTCCTTGTGGCAACCAGCAACTACCATCTACCATCCACGGTGGGCATCCTCCGGTATTCCATTGCTGCAGATTTATTTGTGGTTTTGCATAATCACTGAAAATTAGTTTAAAATATTTACATTAAATTTGCATCCCGATGTCTGGGGCTCACGGGCTGCAGGAAATGCTAAGTATAAGCCCTTAAATGGGCATTAGCCTGCTGGCCGGGTTCAAGGAGAATTTCGTAGAAGAAGGCTAATTAAATAAACCCCTTGATTAACAAGAATAAATTAAAATGCCAAAGTTATTGCAGGCAGTTTCTTGAGGGATTTTGATTTATTAGGGATGCTTGCTGATGCTCCTTTAATCTAATTTTAAACTTATATAAATATACTTGGTTATTTCTCCGCTTTCTGCAAAGTCGAGGAAAAGTACCTGACTAACTGCTGAAATAGCTGAAGAACTTTTCAAATTCATCCGTATGAGGAGTCTATGGCCGAAAAAGTTAAAACTGATTTAACCACTTTATTGAACTACCAACTAAAACATGAAGAGTCAATAAATATTGAAGTCCTCCTCGTATATTTTGTTTTTCCCAACCGAACTTTTGCCGAGCCAGCGAAATATTTGCCAAAGCATCTTCGAAACTTTCTCTAATCACAGTTTGGCACAAAGTTAAATTCATCAAATGAACCTAACGTTTGCCATTGCAATATACCTGCTAGCGTATTTGCCATGCTCAGTGATTATCCTTGGAAATATCCTTTGGGAAATGCTCGCTTGTTTACGTGAGTCAACGAATATAATAATTCTCAGTCTGCAAAGCTTGCAGCTTAGTTCTATATATTTGTCAATGCTCTCAAGGTGACGGTACTGGCGATGACTCGAAGTATTCAAGAGGAAAATGGCATAAAGCTACACGAAAAAAAAAGCATTGAAATCAAGAATGGTTAAACCTGATATAAACAAAATAAGGTTATAAAAGTTATACCAAGAAAAAAAAGTAAATTTGAGGTTTAGGTAAGTTGGTTATGCTGATAAACAAAATTTAAATAATATGGGAAATACAAGTATGATTGTCTCGGTGTAGTTAAGGATCCCCTTATTTGCGAGCTTCGGTCCATGTGTGTGGAGGTCCAAGGAATCCCAAGGAAACTGGAGCAGGGCCAAGTTAGAAAGCAGAGTAAACATCATTTTCCAGCCAGAGCCAACGAAGACATCTAGTGTCCCAGGGAGAAAGAACTGCATTTGGAGTTTGGGCCAAAACACATTTAGGTGCACCAAACACTTCCGGCCATCCTCTAGCCATCCTTTAGCCATCCTCGAACGGAAGCATTAAGCTGCTGAATAGCTTC
The DNA here is from genome assembly GCF_030179915.1 of Drosophila takahashii. Lineage (NCBI taxonomy): Eukaryota > Metazoa > Arthropoda > Insecta > Diptera > Drosophilidae > Drosophila > Drosophila takahashii. The sequence goes on from NC_091680.1 coordinate 12,354,536, forward strand.
TCCACTCCTGCAAGGGCCATTACCAATGCGATTCCGAGTGCCGCGAGTTATGGTGACGACCCACAACTTGGACGTTTGCAGATTTTTTGCGAATTGCCTGTGGCAATCGAGGGATTTTAACCATCAAGATAAGTCCGAAGAAGCAGTCCTGGCAAAAAACGACTCTCGGCTCCCTGGAAACAGATCTTATGGCATTATTAGTCAATTAATAACGCGGAAACAAAGCTCCCAAATTAATTATGCCAATTTTAATCCTTTTGGCTGTGGCTCAGCTAAGGCAAATGACATTCCCAGCGAGTAATCCCGGCCATTAACTGAAAAATTGGCTTTGAGTGGCAGATGAGGCTCAGTCGGTTTTGGATTTGATATTTTCATGAACATGCCGACCAGATTGAGCAATTTCTTTTTTCGGTTCTGAGCCATCTCCCTTTTGATGTGGGACACTCTCGGGATTTAAGCCCGGCATTATCCCTAATTTCGAAAATGCCGTTTTCCTGTGTTTTTGCTGCCCAGCCATCAAAACTAATCCCTGCCCCCAGTCCGAGTTTTCATTCCGAATCCAAGTGGTTTTTCCCGCTTTGCTCCATGTCGTTATCTGTTCTCTGCTGCTTCCCATTTATTTTCCTCCTTTTTTCCCAGCGAATGCATAAACAAATTGAAGATAAACATACTTATGTGTGAATATCTCAATGCGAGGACACAGAAAGGAAAATTTTATTTAATTTTTAAATCATTACTAAATATATAAGATAATTTATTTAAGAAATATTACATATATGCACAAATAAATTATTTATGTTTTATAAGCTCAATATTATTTATTACTTTTTGCCACAAATTTATTCTCAGTGCATGCAGTTGGCATATGAAAAGGCTGAACTTGAAGCATGTTGCAATTTCAGCCACCAGATCCGCGATGTCGCCTCCTCGTCGGCAAATGGAATTGTTTTCCCTGAAGCTGCCAACATTTGTGTCAGAAATGCCTTAATTTATAGAAAATGTATCTGCTGGATGGGAAAGGACTCCATCTCCATCCCGGGGCTGCCATGGATGTCACATGGGTTTCAACGTCCTGCGCGGCTTTCGTTTGTCTTTCACTTCACACAGAAAACCAAACCGACAACCCGAAGGCAGCCACGATTTGCTCTTGTCCTTTGCCCAACTTCGAACTTCCACTCCCTTCGAGTGTTTCCGCCCCCTATCTATCTCGGTATATCTCCCTCCCCCGGGGGCTCAGCGCAGATGCATGATAATCCCGATACGTACATGGGGGTAAACACACCCCCCACTCCTCCACTCGCAATCCTGTCCAGAAATGATTGAGGGATTTCTGGCCGCCTAGGAGCCAATGATAACGGAAGCGGCAACCGAGCACTTTGCGCTCCATTTTCACTCCACACAACGTAATTGATATTTTACAATTGTCTCTGCCGGTTCATTTCCTTGTGCTTTCCATCGCCAATCCCCAGACCGCTCATCCCCCCATCTCTGTGCCAAATTGTGCAGAAATTCTATTTCTATTTCCCACTTTGGCCCCCTCCTCTGGTTGCCATATGGGATGCAGATATATGTGCATAGATACGGATGCGGATACAGATGCACATGGATCTCATCTCTGCGCTCCTCTGTGCTGCCCCATTTGTCGCTGTCGATGTTCCACTCCCAGCTGAGTGAAATTATTCAACCGGCAGCAGCTGCAAGTGAATTTATCAGAACGAGGGGCTCCGATAACATAGCTTCTGATATACATATTCAGGAGTGCAGCGCAAATCTCTTCCAGCCGAATTCCAACCAAAAGTCATGTCATTTTTCAAAACTACAGAGTCCGTTGTAAGAATGTGTTTAGGGATTTTGGCTCATTTGAAATTATATCTTGACTTTAGTATGAGAACTTTCGTAAGTTTACTGCAACATTTCTTTCAATACGTTTATAGCACATATAACACCATTCTCTAGGGACTTTTAGAATGCCATTTTAAATAGTTTTATAAAAACTCCCTTAAAATATTATTTGACTGCCAACCGTAATGAAAATGCCATTAGGCAGTCCTAAAACAAACTGGTCGCTATGTTTCGGTCATATTTCGTTGGTATCATGATTGTGAGCCATTACTTAACGCTAATCTGTTAATCCCTCGTTAAGGTCATGACTCGCGAGTTATTTTTCTCTCGCTTGTTTATTCACTAGAATTCTGAATGTTAAGCAATGTTCAGAAGCTAGCCGGAAAAGCTGGCTCCAAAAATTTCCACTGCCTGAAAGGCCACGGAAAATTACTCACCAAGTGGCTTGCGGCCAATTTGTTCAGGTGGCAAAGGAGGAGGGGCGGTGCCACGCCCCCGCTTTACGCCCAGCTCAGCTCTTTGCTACACTCTGCTATTTACTTTGCCGGAGATCAAAGCGAAATGTGTAACGAAATTGCCAATTACATATAAAGCAGGAAAAACTGTCTACCTAGTCAGGCAGTTGGGAGCCTTTTTTCTGCGGAGGAGATGCAGGTGAAGAAAAATATAAGCAGTTCCGGTTTAAAAATATAGAAATATTAGTTAGAATTAATGTTGTAAAGGTGCTGTACCTTACATAAAATATAGGTAAATTACAATAATGCTCCCTAGAAAATATCAAAATGGTTTACCCCAAAAAGTATGCTACCATTTTCTCTTTTTAACTACTTAATAATCCTTTTCAATTTCTCTCCGTGTAGTGAAGCAATAGGGGCTAAAACAAAGGGCAGCCAGGTCTGTCAGCAATTCAATCCAAATTGTGAATTCAATTTTGAAGTTGGCAAACGCGGCGACGACAACATTTGTGACCGAAAATGAGGCATTTGCAGGGGAGCCTCTACCAGGGAGCTCACATGATGGCTCTTTTTGCTTTCGGTGCTTCCAGTGCAGGGCGTAAAACGAATTTGTAGTAAATTCCCTGGGCGTGCTCCTGCTAGAGCTCCCTGCTCCCTGCTCTGCTCCACATCTCAGCTCGCCAGGATGCGGCGTCATCTTTTCGTGTGCGTTTTATTGGGGGCGAAATTGAATTAGTGCGGCGGCGGGAGCGGAAGCGGTTGCTAGGCAGGAAATTGCCTGAAATCAGGCGCACGTAAGCTGAGGGGGTGGACTGAACCACCCACCGCCCATTAACCCCCCTCACCCACCCACACACACACACACATTATTGTGTTTCATTTAAAACCCGCCCCGATGTCCTGCCTTCGTTTTAGGAGTCCAGGAGTCCCCGGCTCATTTGCATGCCACGCTGTCCACTGGCCAACTGCTCCTCCAAATGGCTCTCGTTTCATGTTAATGCATTTGGCACTTAAGCGCCATAGTTTGCGCCATCAAACTAATTAAAAGTTGCTTAAATAATGCGATATTATTCTCGCATTGCCGCTTGTCTGCAGCTGGCCTCGACTTTCTGGCGCTGCTCCTCGTTGAGGTCGTTTTGATTGAGCCGCGGCAAATTAAAAGTTTAGCACGGAAACTGTCCCCTTGGACCATTCAAACTTATCACGGAAAGTGGCCAACGGTGGGGGAAGTTTGTAGATATTTCAGGATGATAGAAACAGCTATTTAAGTTCAAATTACTAACTTACATTTTTAAATATTTTTGTAGCAGTTGGTTTTCCAAAAATTAAATTGTAATCTTATTTTTTCTCGGCTTACAAGTGGATTAGGTATTAACGTGTGCGTTGAATTTGTGATCAGGCATTATGCAAATCCCCCGCATCCAGTTGCCAAACTGCAGTCGGGAAAGGCATAATAAACGCAACTAGTGAGCACGGAAACATGTGCAAGTAAAGCGCGCAGGCGAAGCGTAAATGAATTTTTCATCCTTCCATTAAAATTTAAGTGCACATTTTCCGGCGCAGCGCACGAGACGCCGCAACGCCATTAAGCCAAAGGAAGTTGCCAGCGGAGACGTCCTGCAGATTTCTGGGGGCCTGCTGGGTGGTTGCCTACGTGGTGGGCGGAGCAGCTGAGCAGCTGAGCTTATCCTATATGTGGGTTATGGAAATATTAAGCAAAATATGTACAGAGTGTGCTGCATTAAGTTGCAAGTAGAAAATAGGTGTTATTTTTAACCAGTTTAGATGTCACCAAGCTAAGCCAATAAAAATGGCATCGAATGAGGGATATTTTGGTAAATATTATGGGTTAATTTTTGTGCAAACAGTATTATTTATAAATATTATAACTGGATGATTCTAAAAAGGGTTCAGAAGGAAATCAGCAATTTGGGAGATCCCTTGGGTCCTAACTTCCCTACGTTCTTCCACATTTTTAGTAGGCATTGTAAATAGCTGGCTTTAGTATTCCATTGTGCAGTATTTATTATATTTTATACTAGTTGAGGCAATAAAGAATAAGAAAATGAATTCCATTAAAAAAACTAATTTTAATAGTAATACCTATGGATAAATATTTCTTAAATAATAAAATACATATTACGAATAAAACTAATAATTTATTTATCCTTCATCCTTTCAGACTACATGCAATCGCTGTGCAAGAACCACTTCCTGCAGCAACTATATCGGAAAATCGACGGGGCCGTTCTTTGGTCGCAGAACGAGAGGAATCTGGACTGCATCATCACCTTCCAGACGCACTCGGTGCTGCAGCGCTTCATGCTCCGCTTCGACATGTTGCAGCTCGACTGCAACGATCATCTGCTAGTCTACGATGGAGCCCACGCGGTGGCCACCCCCAAGGTAAGTTCATGGATTACGTATCCGCCCCTTGGTCCCGGTAATCAGGACGACTTGCCTGGAGCGAGAATAAAACACGCCTGCGGGTGCGATACGTGCCCCACATTTTTATTAGCGATATTGCGCATTTGCATATGCAAATCGAAGAGGTAAAGTGAATCTGTTCCAGAGCATTTTACACTCGGGATAGAACTTCATGGATACATTGAGCAAAAATCTAAATGAAAATAGAAAGATTACGAAACATAAGAAATTAAAAGAGCACTCAAAAAATTATTTTTTCTTAAATATAGAAAAAAAAATTTTTTCTGTGCTTCAAAAAAATATTCTATAAAGAGGAAAAATTTTCTAATCTTCAGAAAAATTTTCTAATCTTCAAAAAAATTCTGAATTGAACGAGTTTTTTTAGAAAATATTTTCTGAAATACAGAAAAATCAATTTTTTTCTAAATTATAAGGTTTATTTTTCTAATCATCCTTTCTTTTTTTGAGGGTTAAAATCGCCATTGATTTTAGAAAAAAAAAGACTGAACTTTTCTAAAACTAAAAAAAAATTGCCATTAAAATTATAAATATTTCTACATAATAGAAATATTGTTTTTCTAATAACAGAAAAATTTTTTGAAGATTTTTCTAACATTTTGAAAAAAATGTGTGATATTAAGAAATATTTTTCTAGAAAATAAAAAATTTAACCGTATTTGATCGATTTCCTTTCTTATAGACTTTTTAGAAAAGTTTTTTTTAGCCTAAGAAAAAATCGCTATTAATCGAAGAAAATTTCCGGGATTGGTAGCCTAGGGGTCTAACGCGTGCGTGCATGCATATGTTATTCAAGCTTGCGGCTGCAAGAGTGAGTTCAAACCCACGTCGAGACGAAAAACTCGTGGTGTCTGTTTGTTTTTTTTTTAACACTAATAGTTACATATTAATAAAAAAAATGTATTGCATTTTGTTTAAGTTTTTCAAATTTGAAACATTCAATTACTGTTACTATTGAACCATAATAAATAATAAATATATAAATATTAATATTAATCAATTAATATTTAAAAGTAAAATTAAATGATAAACTAAAAGGAATAACCAGAAGAAAGCCAGATCAATTTGAGTAAAAATAGGAGAACAAAATGTGAATAGACTTTGTACAGCGCCTCACGTGATGCTTCCGTGGCGTAGCTAGTAGAGTGCTTGACTGCAAACTGTGAGGCGCGAGCGGTTAGCGGTTCGAATCCCGCGTGCGGCGACCAAAGATGTTTTTCTCAAAATAGTAAGTTATTGGGTTTTTATATTTATAATTTGTAATTTGTACACTCATTTCAGTTCCAATTTGAAACCACCCATGTGCTCAATTAAAGGAAATTAAAATAAGGTGACAAACAAGAACGAAAAAAAAAACAACACAAAGGCCGTGGCGTCACAGAAACAAACGGGTATAATTCCGAAGCCCGAAAATAGATTTTTGTATTTTCTGAATTTGAGGAATTTTTTTTTATTTTATTTAAAAAATATTTGTCTATATTTAAAAAAAACCGTATTTCTATTTTTTAGAAAACCTTTATTTCTAAATTCTAAGAAATAATTTTTTACTTTCTAGCAAAATATTTCTAAATTGCAGTCTATTTTTTTTTGATTTTTAGAAAAAAACGTCCTTGATTTTAAAAACCTACTTTCTTTAATATAGACAAAATCGCCAGTAAAGCAAATTCATAGGCGATTTTCTAAAACCAAGGGCGATTTCAGTCGATTTTTTTTTTGGGTGAGGATTCAATTGTATAAAATTCCTTTTGAGTTTTAAAACCACTGTTTTTCTGAGTGTATCCGAACACCAGCAGTATATTGATTCGCCTGGAAATGGCTAATCACGTGAGTGAATCGAGCAACGCCGTGTGAACAATTAAATTGCGGTGGGAACGCAATCTGAGTATACGAATACATGGGTGTATCGGATTCCTGGGATATGGGATTGTAGGGATTGAAGAGGATGGGGAAAGTGCAGGGAGCTGTAATTATGTGCATGCGTACGAGGACAGATACGTGGAGATGGATGTCGGTGCACAGTAGATTGAATTATTACGAAGTGAACTGTGAAACAGGCAATTCAAATTAGAATCACTCATGGCAGAACGATATGTATGCAAATGTGCATATATGCTAAGTGAATTAAGTGAGGTTGCTTCTCCATTTTCGTAATCAAATAAAAGTCATCGATACTCCTGCAGCATAGTGTGCCAATCAGATTTTACCTCTCTCTTTCTCTCTGTATCAACAAAAAATAACACCCCACAGAAGTATAAATATTTATTTATAGATTTTTGATTCGTTTGTTTAACCATCGGAAACACCGTTGTGTTTACATGGGGCGGGTAATGTATATTTAATTTGTCCCAGATGGGAGAAGAGATACTATCCAGGCCATCAGCGTGCGTTTTCATATATTTGCATACCTTCATTATGGAATCATCAATTGCCAACGTACATTTAAACGTGTAAAAAAAACCTGAATAGCCTAATACACTGCGCTGGTTTTTTGGCATTCAATTGCTTTGATTAGCATAATATAATCGGTTTTTGTTTTTATTATAAAAAAGTAATTAAATATGTATATTTTATTTATTTTGATGGGATGTATGAAAAGTTTTTATTATTCGTAACACCATACTATTACTATTCGTAAGATATTAAAAACCACTTTCTATATTTTATGGTATTAAAATAATACTCTCTATTTAAGTCAAAAGACATCTTAATTTGTCTAATTCCTTGTCAAATTCGCTTCAAATTGGCCAGGGAGAGCAGAGCCCGTTGAGGCATTCCCCTATCGATTACATGCCAGATCCCTGGAGCTGCATCCCGGTTAAGTAACGTTTAAGGAATCCGATGTCGCCGCACATCCTTACATATATGCAAATATGCGCTGGCATCACATGTCGATAGTTAAGGCCAATCATTGCTTAGTTTGCGACACTCGAAGGCGGTTGGGTGGATTGGGTGGCTGTGGGTTATGCGAATCCACTGCAATTTGTTGGCTTGGGGACTAAAGAGGGGTGGAGAGTGGGAAGAGGGGGGCGTGGCAGCCGCAGCCACCACATTATCCAGATCACGTTGATGCCTCTGACATTTTAGGTTCAATCCCTGTGGGGCTTCCGCTCAGCCAACATGGGATGCTGACGCTCCACATACCCGGACACACATGCAGGCATAATTTTGTCGCTGCAACATTTGCAATGATGACAGCAAGGCAGCAAGGATGTTGTGTGGCAGGTTGGAAAAGTGGGTGGCTGGGTGGTTGGGAGGGTGGCAATGTGGGTGGCTTGGCTGCCACTGCGGCTGCAATGCGGCAACAGCTCCTGGTGCTGCTTCTTCTGCTGATAGCTCTGTGATTTTATCAGCAACAATTTCCATTTTTCATTCGCCACACCCCCTTTCCGCCCACTCACTGCATTATTTAATGCGGTCTGCAGGGGGGTCGGCGGGGTGGCTGTGGTTTGTGCAATGTGAGCCAAGGAAAGTGGCCACAAATAGAGCGCGCATAAGCCAAATCCTTTATTTGCCAAAGGAAGCAGCGACAGTGGCACTAAAAAAATATGCATAAAAAATGTTCAGCTAGAAAATTAGAAAAATGCCAGCCAAGGCAGCCAAAGCGTTGGCCCCTCCCCTTCCCGCTTTCACTCTCCCTCTCTCTTTATTTTCTCCAGGGAAAACCTTGAAACTGTATGTGCCAAAGCTGAAAACAAAAATGTTTCAGCCGCTTGCTGTCGCCTGTGTGGCGCGCGACCCAATTTCCCATCTGCTGGCGGTTCTAGTGGCGCTTCTCGTGGATCTAGGGCTACTTGTCCGGAGCCTGTGACACTGGGCCACTGCCAAAGCCCGTAATTTTCCAGGAGAAAGATTGTGTGCATCTGACATGGATTAGCGGGGAAATTCGGAATTATAACAATCTTAATTTTTGAATTTTTGTTTAGTTTTTTTCGGTATAATTTTTCTAAAGATTTTAACAAATTAAATATTTTACTTTAAAGTCTTTAAAAACTATACCTCTTTGACGTTCGCACGAGATATTTAATTAAGAATTATTTACAGAACTTAAAATATTAAGAAAAAAGAATATTGCGTATACGTGATGTTTAAAGAGCTGATATGTATTCAAGAATATTGCGTATACGTCATGTTATCCGTTACACCATTAAAATTGCATCAAAATGGAATGACTAACTCAATGATTATTCAAATTTTTAACTTTCGTTAAATGTACTTTATATAAGACTTAAAGTACGCTCATTAAATATGTGTGTTAAAACTTCCGAAATGAAAGTCAGGCTATAGCCTGTAACAAAAGCTACAGCCAAGAAGCGAGTCGTGATTGCAACTGGAATGAGGTCGTAAAGAAAGTAATTTTGCTGGTTTTTGCATCCCCGAAATATGAGTCATCTTCGAACATCATTGGGCGCCACTCCAGAAAAAGCCACGTCAATATCGATGGCAACAAAATTAACCTTAATTATGAGGGCTCAGTGCTTGAAATGCCAGTTCGTGTGACAGTTATTATCCCAGGACCCCGAGTACTGTGATTTGGAGCCGGTTCGCCCCTGGAAGGGAACCCATCGTAAATAAGTTAGCAGGCGAATGGAGGGCCATAAAAGCGAAAGTATCGTAAAATCGTTCTGCCAAATCAGCGACGGCGATGGCAAGGACCAAAACAAGGACAAGCAGCGAGCTCAACAGGCGCCATCACTCAATGGCCCAGAAACGAGGATGGGAAACGGGATATTGGAATGGGAATGAAAGTGCGAGTAAGAGTCGCAATGGACGGGGTCACAGCCTTAAATCAAACATGGTCAGCACGCACGTACGCCTTCATGGCCAAAACAACGAGAATGGATGAGGCACTGAATCACCAGAATCGCCTTATTCGGTCATTAGAAGGATGCAAGGACGCCTGTCAAATTAAGACGCACTCATTGGCCATCTAAGGTAGTAATTTGTGGTCAGGCGCCGATGCAATAAATACATTTATTCTATTTTGCGCAAGGCAAACTTCCATCAAAGAAGCTGAATGTATACAGTAAATTTAGTACATATTAAATCTGTTTAAATAATTAATGTAGACTAGATTAATTATCAAGATAAAATAACTTTGAGGAGGCTGACTAAATGGAGTAAATTTCCCATAGAAACTAATTCGTTCTATAATTTTGATCAAATATATTTTGGTTATTATAATTGCTTTTAATTTTGAGGTCAAAATACATAACTTTCAAATAAAATAAAAATAGTATAAAACTTCACTTCCACCTTTCTAAATAGACATCTTAAATAATTGAGAACTGCGCTGAGTTCGCTTTGAATACATTTCAAGGAATTTTCCCCCATCATAGTACTTTTAATAAGTCGGTAACATTTACCTGCTCCGCTGACATCTAAATGGTTGCGATAAGCACCTTAGCGGATATATATTTGTCGAGTGTCTTGTTTTGCAGTCCCTCTGTGCATATTTGAAGATGCAGAAGTTGGGCATCAGACGACTTGCGGTATTTGCCCCCTAAGCAGCTTTGTAAGTTCCCCGTTTCCCCATTTTGGATAGAAGGAGGAGGACGAGGCGGGGCAGCGGTCAGGATTTATGAAACTGACTTGAGCTAGGACCACTTTACACTTTACTAAAGCGCCTGCAAAGTGGCAAAAGTATGTAAATTCCCTCCGTGCCGGCCACAGCAAAGTCCAAAAAACCGGGAAACGAATACAATTTTACGAATATGTAAATAGTTTTTGACAAAAGAAGTTGTCACTGCATCAAGTTGGGCGGTGGCCGCAAAAATCCAAAATTAAAATTTTCCAGCACACACATAGACGCTGCCTGACAAGCGGCACAAAGCGAGGGGAAAATGTTGGGTAAGGGGAAAAGCCGAGAAAAGTTTGCATTTTCGGGCTGCAACAAAATTAAAATATGCCACAAAGCGCGGCACGTCGAAGATGCAGGAGCACACATGATGGGGAAAAGGACGCCGACGAAGGACCAATACCATGACGCAGTGTCAAGAAAGGCAGCCACAGCAAAGCCTACAAATGTAGGGGGGGGTCTATCCTGGGAGGACGTTGATGAACCCCCAGCGGAACTTTCATGAGCCAAAGCCAACAACATTACAAATTTACACAGCTGCGGGTGGGCGATGAAGCAGTGGGTCCTGGTGATGAACCAGGCGACGTGACGCATACACGTGCCAAAAGAGAGGAGGAGGTGGAGGACCCCAAAGGAGGCGGAGACATCATCATCATTTTGCACTTTGCGGCATCGGCGGTGGCAGTGGTGCTGCTGGGGTTGCTGACGAGGATGTGGATGAGGATGAGGATGGCGATAACGTGACCAACCAGCAGGCGACAGTGGAAAAAGTTCGCCAGGCTCTGCCATTTAATTGCGAAATCAAATTAAATGCTTTTCGTAACTCATCAATAAGGCATGGCATTTATTTTAAAATTGCTGGATATGGAAAAAGTTTATGAATGTTTCGATAGACAAATTATATCAGCAAGCAATGGAGAAACTCGGAAAATAAGTATCACATTAAAATAAAAAATAAAAAAAAATAATTCTTTTAAAAAATGAAATAAAAAGTCCCATCTTTGGAACATCAGGGGGTACTACATTTCCTTTCCCTTTTTACCTGGGTGGATCCGCGTATAATGTCATCTTAAACCTAATACTTTATGTGTCACAAAAACAAGAATATTTCATAAATCATATTATTTTAAATAATTACAAATAGTAACTTAAAAATCCCTGCTTAAACCCCCAAAGAAGTATATCTTAGTAGAGGGTTCTTCAGTGCGAGCCGTGCGTATTCATGGGTGTAAATCTCGCTTAATTTCCATTATGCCACCCAGACTGTTGCACACTTGCATGCGGGCCCCAAAGGACAGGTGTCGTGGGAGAGGAATGCAATGCCACTCGACCATGCAGACTGTGTGCCCACCTGTCCCTGCTCATTGTCTGATTGCAGTGCACCTTGCAGGTACACATGCTGATGTGAAATTAACCACAGAATCACAGCACATCAATATGTGGCCCGCAGCTTAAGCGGGTTGGCTGCTCTCGTTTCTGTTGCCAATTCATCGATGGTTTCCGGCAGAAATGCGAAAAGATGCCACTCAGCTCAGTTGCCCTGCAGAAAAGCTTCTTTCGTTCCTTTGGCTTTTGAGTACATCAAAGTGAGTTGCGAGATCCGAGGGAATTATGACTTGAGGTTTACTTAAAAATGTAATTTTAAAATACTTGGAAATGGCAATGGAAATCGATCACTTTTCATCAATTATTCCCTGTCCAATGTTACGCCATAAATTAAAGCACTTTAATCATAGCAAAGGAACGTAAATCATTGCCCCCCATTTGCATACGGCGAACGCTCGTTACTGTAATTGATGATAAACCAGCAAATACTAATTTGTGGATACCTTGGCTTGCAGATTGACATCTCCTGTCGGAACACAAAGAACACCGTCAACGCGCTCCTGACGCGCACGAACTTTGTGACTCTGAAGTACGTGACCGACGGCTGGGGAACGGATGCGAACGGCTTCAAGTTGGTGATTACGTCGGTGAAGGATCCCAGTAAGTGGAGGCAACAGTACAGCGGAGGACGAGTCCGTGCAGATCCCATTACAAGCCAATTTCGTTACAGAGCACACCTGCAAGGACTTCACCTGCGCCACCCGCGAGTTCTGCATCCATCCCGATCTCCTGTGCGACGGCATCAACCACTGCGGCGACAACTCCGACGAATCAGTGCAGAATCTGTGCCAGAGTGAGTATTCCTATTCCATTTTACACTATAGTATTCCAAATAATTACTTATATTTATATTTTAAAGATTTAAAAAATTTATTTAAATTAAAAGGAATAACACTCGATTTTTTTAATAAATTAAATATGTTATATATAGTCTTTTTATTTATTATGTGTATTTTCTATGTAACTGTCTTTAAAAAAAAAACAATTTTTAAGATTATTTTTCTAAAAGATTATTTTTCTAAATTATTCCGATCAAAAAAGTATTGTAATTCACGTGACTAGCACATTAAAATATAAGTTTAACTTGTAGTGCTAGGAATTTAAATTAAAATAGATTAATGTGTGAAATATAATTTGTAATTTTAATAAAATATTTATTTATTTGTATCAATTCTTTCAGGTGAGACGAGCAGCACGGTTTTCGGCATGGATATGACCTGGTTCGTCCTCATTGTCGTGGGTGTCCTGCTCGTCCTGAGTGCGCTCATCGTGGCGGTGGCCATTTGCGTGTGCCGACGCCAGGACGAGAACGCCGCCAACCAGAACACCGCGCTCCAGGGTAAGTAAACCTATCTATAGACTTGAGATCCCCGAGAGCGATTATCTGATCCCATTCATCATCCTTTCCTCCAGTGCACCACACGGCCGACACGAACGGGTCGTCGAAACATCTGCACTACCACGGCATCAGTGTCGGCGGGACACTGACTCGGGAGCACACCCAACTGCCGACGTCGGGAAACTGGCATCACCCTGCGGGACCATCCGGGTACCACCGCACTCCACACAACTACTTGAAGATGGCCACCAAAGTCCGTCCCATTTGGTGCTTGGCAAATTCCGTCAATTAGGTCAAGATCTTTCGCACAATAACGCCGGGCTCAGCCAGACGAACATCGCCGGAGCCGGACATCCCAATGCCAACGCCGTCGGCGCTGCGCAGAAGGACGAGTGGTTCGTCTAGGGCCAGGCAACACTGTGGAAGGACCGATCGACTTGAGCACAATAATCTGTACTTTATTAAGTAAATTTATGGATATTTGCAGAGCATTAAATGAAGTGAGTATGATCATAAAAAATAATAAGCTGTATGAGCTATAATAAGCTAAGAATGCAGTTCCTAAATTATAGATACTAAAAGATTAAACAAATAGTTTATTTATTAAAATCTTTTCTCATTCCAGGACTGTAAGACTATATTTAACAGCAATTAGTGTGGACATCACCGCGCAGGGTGTATTATACAGAGATCTCTACTCGTACCCAAGCAGAATCTCGAACGCATTGGGCAGAACGTGACTGTTCTGTCGGATAACCAATGCACTTGTAAATAGTTTATAAATATATATCATTTATCAGTTAACTGGTCAATACTACAAACTGGCTGAACAAGATTCTTTAACCCCATGTCCCCAAAAACTGAAATGTAACACAGAAAAGTCCCCATTTTGAGTTTGTGCAAGTATGTTGGCATTTATTTAGAGAATTACGTATGTTTAGAAAGCAATGAGACTTGAATTATTGCTCTTCGATTGAACACTTAGTTTGCATAGCGGGTTGCATTCAATATGCACAGACAAAGATCCCCAAAACTAATGTATAACGAATCAGAGGTAGTCGCAGAGTCAGAGAGGTAAATAACATTTGAAAGAAACAATCGTAAGCATTTAATTGAATCGTGAACAGAACAGAAACCGTAAGAAGTATTAAAGCTCAAAAGAATAACCGATAACTGTCATTAAAATATACAATTTCCGAATCTTACAAATTTGAGATAACTGGCGGAGTTTGCCAGGAGGTTTTTACGAAAAATTAAGCTGAACTCTAATCGCAAATGGACACAAGAAAAACAACCAAAACAAGGGATGTACATAAGTATTCGACAATATACTTACATAAAAAACCAAATCGAAACTTCTAACGCAACTGTCATCTATACAATTTCACCTACCACTCACCATTGTCCACTTGGAAGTCTGCATTTGCCCGATGATCAATGATCAACCAGAGACTCCGATAGAAGCAAACATTTCACCGAGAGACTCATTCCTCATTAAAGAACCGAAAACCAATGCTAAACGGAAATATTCTGAGACATTAAGGACAATACAGTGAAGTCTTTTGCTTTTGATACAACTAAATTGAGAACGTGACGTGGCATGCATTTTAACCTACAGAAGTGTCCGAATACAATTTTCTACAATCAACCAAATGGAATTCTACACAAAATTAAACAACGTATAAATACATAAACAGAGTTGAAACATTTTGCTACAAAATCGAATGATAACGATCATATATATTGACGACGAAGTGTGTAAGGAAACATGATAAGTAACAGTAACTTGAGAAAACCAAACTAAAATGCTTCAAAATGATTGTAGTACTTCCCGCCGTTAATATTTTTTTAATATATCGTACATACTACAAATACAGATGCAAGTCTTAAAAATAATACTTATAATAAGAAGCAAAAAGTAAGAATTTTCCGCTGCTAAGATTTGTCTTTCAAAATACTTCCATAGGCCCGGTTAGTTTGACTGTTTTGTGGCTCCTCAAGTTTGTTTCCCAGATAATAGCCGAAATATAACAACACTACTTGCTCCCTTGCTAAGAAAAACCTTAAAAATTAAGTGCAAAATTGAACACTAGTCGAGGTGGATAGTGTTAGGTATACGTTCAGCCCGATCAATGCGATTAAGTCAAATTAAATTAGTTTTGTACTTAGCAGTAATGAAAAACCCAAGAACTAAATTAACTAATCTTCTAGGCATAATTTACGCTGAGAGTATCTATTCACTTACCCCTTCCTTTGCCCTTCTTTAATTTGTAAAACTACAAGCGTCTTATACTATATCATAAATTATAGGAAAATGGTATTATGATAAATTGAATTTTTAACCAAAATTATAAGCAAATTGTATTAGGCGTCAAATTTTAGAAGAGAATGCATACCAAGAGGCGGAAAGCTGAAGGAAACACATTGAATAGATGTATGCGTGTTATGTGTATGGGCTAGAACCACATTCAAACATGGCAACAAATTAATCTTAATTACTTAAAAACGATGATAATAAATGATACTAAATAACAACTGAATAACCACAAAGCTAATTTATGCAATACAGGAATATTGAATACTGAAAATTATGCGTCAATAAAAAGTTTAGGCAAGATTGTATTGTAATATCTAATCGTAATTGTACTCGTAATCGCATGCCTACTCCCCACTGGTGAAAATCGGTTAGATCATGTCGTATATGAGTGTAGTTAAAATATACATATTTACCTAAATACAAATCAATCGGAATGGGAATCGGACTGGACTGGACTGGACGAAGTCGAAGTCGATGAGGAATTAAGAGACGGTCAGGTCCCCGATTTGTGTTGTAAAAGATAATAGGCGAGAGTGGGTGGTGGGAAGAGCTTTTCGTTTCCCAGTGTAAGTGTTACAATGTGTTAAGATTTATTTTTTACCTTCTACAGTCTCTAAATCTCGAAAAGACTTTGCCGCAATTAGTCTAACTCTACTTATTATATGTAAATGTATGGTACATGTGTGTATGGACCTAAGTAATAGCGACAGAATATTCCGAAAAGTCATTTTAAAGTCTCCTGCTTTACCCACGCAATCATACATAGAGCAAAATTCATACCTATACCTAACTTTTAGGTTCGGCAGAAAATCATACTTTTGTGTGGAGAGAGTGTGAACTCCTCGATGAATAACTATGGCCTAAAAGCTATTTAAGTATAGATTGACTAGGTATACACCCAATAAAGAGCCACGGACAGTAAATCGTAGTGCAAAAGTTAGATGAAATATCGTCACTGAACCGATGTCGGATCGTTATTCCTCTAGGGAGTATACAACGCATTATTTTCCTGATTACTTTGTCACGCATTCCGAAAACAGAAAGTCCAAATATTTTAGAGTTATTGCCTTTGGTTAAAAATAAAATGAAATAAAAGTATGCATACCTACCAGCAACAAAATAATAATGACATACTACCCGATCGGTTGAGTAAGCCTGAGGAATATAGTAAAATAATGCTTAGCTTTGTGTTAAATTGCTGTTGAATATAAATGTACTTGTACAATGATAATAATTACGATGGCATTAAACACACAGAAAAACAGATCATCCACAAAACACACCAAACAATAAGAATTCAGAAAACAGAACCCAAATCCAAAAGAAACTAATTATAATAAAATAAAGAATATAAAACGTTAAATTAATGATTTTGATTATTATGTTCCCCCAAGTAAGCAAAAGATAAATAAATATTAGGGTAGCAGGGTAAAATTAATACTGATTTAAACAGAAATCGTTAAGATCTACAGAAAATATCAAATAAGGCAAATTATTCGCTTTAAAACTACGAAATATATTACAGATAAAATCTGGTCAGGCTGTAAACTCCTCCGATGAGGATGCCTCTTCGTCGGCAAAAAGGATCATCTGCAAGTTTCGCATCCTGCGCTCCTTCTCCTGCTGGCGCTTGCAATGGATTTGGGCCAGGCAGTTCAGCGATGATACTACGAAGCAAGCCACCATCACGAAGGCGCACAGCTCAAAGGCTAACACTAGAAGGCCCAGATAAGCCAGGGACTCTGATTCGCCGGTGCCATGCATCTGCCGCTTGGTGGACCGCAAAAGGTCCTTGATGATCTCCTGCAACGGGGGTCCAAGATAGGGCAACTGGCCCAGACAGAAAACAAACTTATTGACCAGATTCTCGGTAAGGGATGCGATGACAAACAACTGTTGTATGGTGGCTTTAACCAACGCCTTGCCGATCAGGGTGGCCACAAAGAACTTCCAGAAGGGCACCAGAAAGTGGCCGCAAGAAATCCCAGCCAGATCGAACAGGGGATTGGGAATGCTGGCGCAGAAAAGAATTCCCAGGAAGCCCACTCTTCGCATTACGCGTTCCATGAACAATTTGGCGCGGTCCAAGAGGTTGAGCTCGCCGTTCATTCGCTTGTTTGCCAATAAGATTTCCGCCTGCGCTCCGTCCAACTCCTTGCCGGACAACCGGGCTCTACGGGCCATAAAGTACGGGGGCAACTCGCCGAGTGCCGTACCAATGCCCCAAAGTAGCGCCTCCGGTCTGACCTTCGATAGAATTTCCCAGACGTCTGGATGATGATGCTTATACGGCTCCTGCGGGCATACCTTCATGTCCGGATAGGGTGGAGTAGGAAAGTCCAGGGTCTGGCATTCGTAAGCGGCCAGCGTCACAGCGGCCAAGTGGGGACCCAGGTAGAGCAAAAAGGTGTGCAGCCCGGTGCCGAAGCCCACAGATGAGAGTACTCCTAGTCCCAGCCAGTAGACGGCGAATCCGAATCTCTGCTGGCAGAAATTCACAAAGTCCTCATGCGGGCCAGGCAGCAGGCAGAACATGCCCAGGAGCAGCACGCTGGCCATGAACCACATATTCAGTAGTTTGGCGGTGAAGGATAGCAGCAGCTGTCCGGCTTCCAAAATTCCATATTTTAAGGTCTCCACCGGGCGACGCCAAAGAACGAGGGACTGCCATTCCTGCCGCTCGCGGGCAATTTCATCCAAGGGATCCACCTCGGTAGGCAAAGAAGGATCAGGTGCCGCAATGTCAACGCAGGAATCCATTGTTGTTCCTGTTGCTTCAACACCAGGCACTGAGCTATATCGTGTTTTTAGTCTACGGCCCAGGCGATTTTGATAAGAGATTTTACCCATAGCAGCAAAGTCAACTGTGATTTCCTTCTTGCTTTAATAAATTGAAATTAATATTTGATGTTCAGATAAGTACATATACGAGGGCTGTCTGATAAATAACCGACCTAACCATGATGCACGCGACTTTTTCAAAAATTTTTTTTTTATTTTTCTACATAGTCTCCTTGTAACTGAACACACTTCTCCCAGCGATGCTCCCATCTCTGCAACCCTTCCAAATAGTACTTGACGTCTTTGTCTGCAAAATACGAGTTCACGAAAGAGATTGCCTCCTCATTTGACGAAAATCTCTGGCCGCCGAGCGCAGTTTTAAGTTGAGGAAACAAAAAAAAGTCGCTTGGTGCTAGATCCGGTGAATAAGGTGGATGGTCAAGCAGTTCGAACCGCAATTCGTGGATTTTCGCCATGGCGACTGTTGAGGTGTGAGATGGGGCGTTGTCTTGGTGAAACAAGACTTTCTTTTTTTGCAAATGTGGCCGATTTTTCGAAATTTCTTCCTTTAGCTTGTCCAATAATGATGCGTAGTATGCTCCTGTTATAGTTTTTCCTTTTTCGAGATAGTCGATAAAAATAATTCCATGGCTGTCCCATAAAACACTCGCCATCACTTTCCCAGCCGAATACACAGCTTTGGGTTTTTTTGGGGCCGGTTCCCCCTTTTCAATCCACTGTTTAGATTGGATTTTTGTTTCGGGCGTATAATGATGAATCCAAGTTTCGTCTACAGTTATCAATCGGCGCCAAAACTCGGTCTTATTGCCTCTAAACTGAGCCAACAGAGCGCTGGAAATGTTCATGCGCGCACGTTTGTGGTCTAACGTAAGCAAACGCGGCACCCAACGCGCGGACAGCTTTCTCATGCCCAAATCTTGGTTTAATATGTGACAAACACGTTCTTTTGACATCTTCATAATCTCAGCTATTTCCCTAACTTTAATCCGGCGGTCGTCTAGTACCAATTGATGAACTTTAGCGATGTTATCGTTAGTGGTTACAGTTTTTGGACGCCCAGGACGTTCATCATCTTCCAAGCTCCTGCGACCACGTTTAAATTCAGCTGCCTAAAATTTTACGGTGGTAAACGATGGTGCAGAGTCACCATACACAGAGTCCAACTCATCTTTGATTTGTGAAGGCGTATTGCCTTTCAAAAATAAAAATTTAATTACAGCTCGATATTCAATTTTTTCCATTTTGGGGAAATCACCGAAATAGACTCACAAAAACGACTGTCAACAGATAATTGCGCAAGATAAATTTCTGAAATTTTGGCGAGTAGCTTTTATAATATGCACAATTTGAAGTAGACACTTTTTTTTCAGATGTGCCGCTATCTTGACGTTGAGGTCGGTTATTTATCGGACAGCCCTCGTAAAAGGTAACATAATTTTTCATAACTATATCGTGTCGATTTTCGGGCAATTTTAAAATAATAATATTTGAAGTTCAGATAAGTAATAATAAAATTTTCATGTTTTTTAATTGTTTTGATATTAAACGGTTAAATAGATGGATCCCTTGAAACTGTAAGAGTATTGTACTGCCATAAATTGAATGGACCAGACGGCAATACTTTCAGTTTCCCCTCGAAATTCTCGTCATTTGTAGCTTCCAATTCTTCATCTTCGGCCTGATATTTAAATGTACTGATCCGAGTAATGAAGCTCTCGACCTCTGAAATCTCCTGGGGACCAACTGCCTCTTTCTTCATAATACACACAATTTTAGCACTGCATAAAAATATTCGATTGCATAAGAGAATACATATTTTAGTTATCCCAAGCTTACATGCTCATAAAGTGCGTTTCCTGAAGTCGCAAATTGGACACTAGAGTCAAAAGATGCTGCAGCGGCTGGAAACGATTCCGTTGAAATGAACTGGTGACCTCCATGCGCCATGTACGCATATTCTTGACCATAAGATCAAGCGAGTCTTGAAATATTATAAAACGCAGCAGCCAGGAGTCCAAAGCAGTGCAGTTGTTATCAATGAGCTTAAGGTGTGCAGTTAAAGCCCTTGAAGCCTTCTTCCTGACATCGGGATCGTCGTAAAGTTGCAATTGAATTTCCGGAATGCAGTTAACATAGCTTTCAATACGACTCTCCATAAGACCATTTATGAGCAACTCTATCTCGAAGTCCAGGAAATTGTTCTTAGTTACAGACTAGGACAAGGTAATAAAATGTAAAAAGGGTTAAATAAATATAGGTTTATATAATACGGAAACTAATTTAGAACCAGATCTTGTAAAGGCTCATTGATACTGACTGTAATTAAAACATTTAAACATTTTTAAGATTAGACCAATTTATTTTACAATGTTTAAATTTAATTTATAAAATAATCTTACCATTTTGTATTGCGATAACACCTTCAATATCTTACTGCTGGGTAACACGATTTGCGTGTCCGTCTTGATTAGTTCACGGAACATGAAATACATTTCGGATACGTAATTACTCGAAAGCCTAACGCTTTCAGACTGCAATTCCCGTGGGGGTGAGATTAATATTTCGAGAACCCTGTCGTAAGCAGCAGAGTCCAGGTTCGAATATGGCAGCTTATTGATATGCAATATGAGAATAGAACAGACCATAAACTTGGCTCGCTTCAAGTCCAAATTGGCGTTTGACAATTCAGAAACGCAAAAGTCTTGTAGCTGCTGTACCAAAAGTGATATCCTGAGGCCCATCGCGTCGTCTAAATCCTTGAGATTATGGTGCAGCAGGACTAGCATGGCAGCCAAGCTTTCGCAGCCATATAGAGCTGAAATGTAAATGCAAATACATTATTCACCTGCACTATGTTAAAACAAATACTTTCTTACTTATATTTTCATTTTGTGTAGGCGTTTCCAACACAAATTTGACAAGGGTCTCGTAAAAGCCCGAAACATGACGTACGTGTAGCTTATTGGCCATTAGGAGGCCATATAGGCGACGAATACTTTTGGCATAGGCGTTCAATAGCTCCTGGCTTTCGGGACCCTCAGAGTTGCTGCTCAAACGGTTCTGCAGCTCAGCCTGCTCATCACGTAGAGCCCTGGATGCGGTAAAGTGTATCTGAATGTTTCCTGTTGCATCCACAGAGCGCGAGATAATTGTGTAGAGGTTATACATCTCCGACTCAGTGAGGGTCTCGTCATTTAAAAAATTATCCAGACAGCAAGCCTCCAAGTTCACTAGCAACTGCAAAGTATTTTAAAGTTAAATTTAAAGAATTTTCTACTCGAACAAAAACTAAAATAATTTTCTTAGGACCTACCTCAGCATCTAGCACAGCAACGGTCTCAAAATTGATCATACTATAAATACTGTAGAGCACAGGTCGAGTGCCATTTTGGTTTGACGGCGATTGCAGGAGATAAGGCCAACAGCGCAGGAATTCGTTGACCTGGTCACGAGCCTCCGGCACCGCGGAGTACTCCGCCATATGCATTTCGAAGACTATGCTCGCCGATTGGGCAGCAATAAGACTCAATTCAAGCCGAACATTTCGGGCGTTGAGCACAAAAGCGTAAAACTCGAACTCCCCCAGCGGGGGAAAATGTTGTATGAGGGCCTTCAGATAAAGCGTAAGTTCAGTTCGGAATTGCGCATAATTTTGTCTTTTTCGATGACTATCGGGCATCTTAATGTAGGTCTCCAGGATATGCTGTGCTATGTCCCGGTCTTGGTGCTGGCGCTGAGATAGTTTAATGAATAGCTCGGCTGCCAGTGAGGCAACCGCTACTGCAGACACTTGCATTCGCAGGACAAGTTGAAGCAGGACTTCGTGGAAACGTTTGGAAAAGCACTCTGCGCTGGCTATATTGCTATATCAAAAGAACATTTTTAAGTTAAATTTGTTTTGCTTAAAAGTATTCTTCATGATGGTATACCTTTGAAGAGTCATCAAATACTTCAGGGTGGCCAAAAGCAAGGCTTTGGAATTGCTTTCCTTGAAGACTCCAAATTGCAGCACCACATATTTGGCATCGATCAGCTCATTAGTAAGGGCGCGCAGATAATGGTTCGAATTTTCAACGGTGCTCTCGGCGAACTGTTTAATCATGCTCTCCAAAAAGCCGTATGCAGCTATATACATATCGTCCTCGATCATCTAAAAAGGGTTATATATTGTACGTATTTGTTAAAAATGTTATGAAATAATTCTTGCCACAACAGTGAGGACACAGTAAATGAAGTCCAAGCCAGTTTTTTCGGCGCCGCAGAAAGTTTTGTAGTGCTTTCGGAAGATCTCCAGCATAGGTGGAACCACCTCTCTACAGGTATCACGGTAGCTGAAAGGTTTAAATTGCAAAAGGATTTCATAGTATTTATAGGTAAGGTGTTTAAAAATTAATTTGCCATCTTATTAAAACCTTTAAAATACTATTTGATAGTACGTACAATATGCCATAGCGAACGTCTTCGGCGAGTAATAAGCAAATCTTCTTGAGTCCCAGAAAGTCTTCATATTTCGGCAGTAAATTGGTCAGTCCGCACAGAATGCTGAAAGCTAAGGAATGTTTTTGAATGACAAGGGTACTGTACTACCTATAATATGGGTAACCCACACATTCTGGCCAACGGATCGCACAGGTATCGATCGATGGCGGCGCTGTTGCTGAGCTGCATGTTGGCGCACATGGCGCTCACCACATGGATCCACCTCAGGACGAGGCGCAGGTAGCAGGATAATGGGTGCCTCAGTTCGTCAATCTCGGTTCCTCTCTTGGAGGCCAAATGATCGGCAATTTCGGCCAATATTGAGGGCAAACGACCCAGAAATCTATCGAGTTCCTGCATCACGAGTGGCGCCCGTAGGAAGATATAGTTGGCATTATCATCGCGATACGGATGATCCTGTGTTTGGCTAAAGGCCTGGACGCTCACGTTGAAGTTCAGGCCAAGGACTCCGAAGCACTGGCCCACAAACTGGTGGGATACCTTGGCAATCCAGTTATGCGGGTCAGAGGTCACGGCTCGCAGGAAGGCAACGGCGAAATCCTTGGCTACCGACTAAATTCCACTTTCACTAATTGGGAACGCACAAATATAAGCCTGAATACTTACCTCCGCACTACCAACCTTCGAAATGCTCGACAGAAAATCCATTTTCAGAAGTTATTTCAATAAATGCAACGCGACGCCAAGCTTGAAGCAATTTTTTTTTCAATTTAAGCGTCCTTAAGTGTTGGTAAAAGTCGCAGTGTTGAGTAAAGTATTTGAATGGCACGATAAGCTTGATCAATTATGATCGATTGTTTTTTTGCCGCCCAGATATATTTGAAACCACATATATTTGACCAAAACGACTTTTATTTATTTAGTTAAGGGATTTTTACAAACATTTAATATATCATTTATAGTTTTGTTAAATAAAGAACATGATTTAAACTGTTAAGTTGGAATGAATATACTTAATAGCTTTTCACTTATATTTGTAAATAATATTTTACCTCTCTCTGGCAAGAAATAATTTCAGAATTTATGAAAGTGTTTTAATTTAATAAGTTGCGTTTGGATGCGACAGTTAATCGATTATACCATATTCTTGGAATGCTCTTCTTAGATCTGATAAATTTTTAATCTCTGTAAGTGGCATATGTTGGTGAATAGCACGCTGGATTGCTTTTTGCGTGAGCTGTTCTTCCAAACCCGAATCGTTTTCTAAATCTAGCTGATCGTAAATTACAGATGACTTTTTCTCCACTTTTTCGATGAATTTTTCAGTTCCTTCATAGGTATCCGCCATGTCTATCTTCAATTGCGTTAATAGTTTGTCGAAAGGAGTGAAGATTTTAAATCGGTTGATCAATTCCTTCTTCAATTCCGGCCAGGATTTCGCTGTAGCTATTTCCCTTACCAAACGGGCTTCTCCAATTACCCGCACTTCAATTGCCAGAAATAGCGCAAAGACTTGTCGGGGGTCTTGAGTTGGATAAAATTGTAAGATACTATCCACACGTCTGATGAAAGTACTAAGGGTGCTAGGGGTTCCATCAAAAGGGGGCACATAACTAATTAGCATCAGTGCTTGGTTTAGATGGACTTCTGATAAGGCCTGCACATTTTCCATGTTTAAACGGTGATTTTTTAAATAGATTCAAATTTTTTTAACGCCTTGTTTGTTATTGAGTGTCCAGTTTTATAAAGCGCCTTCTAAATATGATTTTTGAGATCAGTTGTGGTCACATTAAAGTATTTAATCCGTTTTATAACTGAACAATTTGTTTTGCGTTGTCTATAACACCGCCTGCACGTCTAAAGGTATTAATCTGAACTGATTGTTAGCTTCAACATTTGTGCTTTTATTTTTATCAAATAGCTCACTTGTGTATGTCTTCGGTAGCTGATATGTGAAGAACTGTTCTTGTTGAATTTGAAAAAGCCGATTGAAGATTATTTTTCTTTATCTGATTTTTTTTTGCGCCATTTGCGAATATAAGTGTTACAAATAATCGTTATCTGACATTTTTATACCCGTTACTCGTAGATTAAAAGGGTATATATTATTCGTGCAAAAATATGTAACAGGGAGAAGAAGCATTTCCGACCCAATAAAGTATATATATTCTTGATCAGGGTCCCCAGCCGAGTCGATTTAGTCATGTCCGTCTCTGCCTTTCTACAAAAGCTAGAAGATTGAGATTACCAAGACATATTCTTAGGCTTCCTACGCAGCGCAAGTTTATTTCATATATATAAAGAGTAAAAAGCATTGTTCAAAACAAACAAATTATTGAGATTTCCAACAAACAGTTTATTGAGTAAATTTGCATAAATGTACATTCTGTGTTTAGTAAAACAGGGCATATGTTACTAAATGCATATATTTACAGCGATGATGCACGTGTAATACGATCGAAAATGTCTAAACTCCGAACAAACAAAATGCGCTTATAATACAAATTCTCATTATAAATATTTCCATGTTCATTAATTAGGTAATTAAATTAAAAGCTTAGTTAAGTTAAATACAGTGTACTTCGTGGGTGGCCTGATGGGCAATCGAATTCACAACGACCAAGCCATATAATTTGGTGAAAAAATCCCAAAAAATGCAAATACTTGAGTGGGCCAACATTTAAAATGCGACAAATCGTTTTCACTCTTGCCCAAGGCAAAATGACACTGGATCAGGTGTTGGCGGCTATCGGATAGCCTGTGGGACAGGCACTTTAGTGACCCCTCCGCTTCAACTATGATCTTAAAGTTAGGCCAGGTCTGGTCAGATCTGATCTTTTTGGTTTGAATGCTAGAATACGTCTTGTACTTGGATTCCCTGGACGTTCCGCTCGCCTGCGCTAGTACTTCTTCAGTTGCTCGTAGGTAATAAAGAATATGATATTCCACGGCCCCATCCTCACCCAGGTGGGTATGAATCCTTTGTACAGGGCGGGCAGTCCTTCGTTCCTGATTGTCTGCACGGCGCAGTCGAGGCTTCCGCTGTACAGCTTTGGTGTGGCTGCCGCCGTGACCACTCCGTTAATGCTTATGCTCACGTGTCGCTGGTTCATGAGGCGGGTCTGAAAGGGGATGAATTGAGCTCAGTAAGAGTTTAGCCAATGCTTGGGCTTAGCTTACCCGAATTACATCAATGGGGGTTGAGGCTATGGCACTGCCCAGACTGGCAATAAAACTCGAGCTGCAATTTAAAAAAATTACCTTATAAACCACACGATCTGTTGAGCTACCCAGTACTTACATGAAATGATTAGCCACGTGATCTCCAAAGGCGTTCATCAACTGCAGCTTGCAAAAGTCGTAGACAGGCAGCTCAACGGAGGCGATAACCACGGCGCGCTGAGCCGTCGGACCCACACCCCGCCAGAGTCCCCGAACGCCCTCGTACTTGTATATCTCGCCGAAGCAGCCCAGCAGGCCCTTGTGCTGACCCTTCCCGTGCACCTGCATCCGAACCTTCAGGACGTCCGTGGGATTGGCGATCGCCGAGGAGATGGCTCCTGCCGCCGCCGCACACAGGATGTTGCTCCACACCCGCTCGCTGCCGTCCTCGTTAGTCAGCAACCCACGTTCGTTGGCCAGCTTCTTCAGGGTGTAGTAAGTTCCGAATTTGATGGTGCCATAGGTTGCCTGCCGTAACACCGCTGGCCAAATGCTGCAGAAAAAATAATAAAACGATTTAATAATATATTTAATTTATTCGAAGGGGGGATTAAAAAAAAACCCATTGCAAATAAAAATACTTTTTTTGTTTAATTTGCTCATACTGAAAGTTTGATACCCTACTAGAAAATATTCGTTGCTTATTAATTTTCTTTTTATTTTTGGTAAAATAAATTTCTGCAAGTGTGCCAATATGATCTTTATTAATTGTACTGTGCCTTGGGATCAAAATCAGATACGAAGTCGAATGGATTAGCTGCCGGGCAAAGTTTGCCGACTGATTAAACATGCCGCCCCAACAAACGATTTATTTTTGGCCAGCCGTGAGTAAGCATTATCATGGATGTCTTTCTATACAGTCCAATTACAATAACATGAACTTTTAGCTAGCATATCTAAAATTTAATGTCTTGAAATTCAAAAAAACTTTATTTTAACTAGTTTGTAATTTTGTTTTCTGAATGTAAAAAGAGAGTATAAAATTAGTTGTAGCTATTATCAAACCTTATTACTTTTGATCTTGAAAAAAAAGGGTTTTTGCCTATGCTTTTGATTTATAGAGTCTTAGCAAGAGTTCACACAACATCCACCTCATGGAGTGTCCACTGTACTTCTTGTCCCTGCACTCGTTAAAGCACCCCAGCGGACGAACACGTGACTGTCACGTTTGGCGCGATAAGAATGGCATGATGAGCCCATGTTTTGACAACGTGCCAGCCGGAGATCCCCCCAGACTCTTACCCGGAATACAGGGCCCTCAGTCCCTCCTCGCGGGAGATTTTCACAAAGGCATCGGTCATGCCGCGATATCGCAGCTGGGAGAACGTTTGGTCGATTTTCTGACCTTGGATTTGGAGGCGCGTCTTCGTAGTGTCGATAGGAAAGGTGCCTGCAATGAATAGATTTGTTTACAAAGATTCGATCGGGGAGATAAGAGCCGCATGGGTATTTAGCTGACGCTCAGACACAATAGGCGTCGATTGGGGGCGTGGCAATTTAAGCCCCCTTATTTGTTTACCAAATTCCGCCGTAATTGAGGCAACTCCGCCGTAAACGAAAGGCCGCCAATCCTTGACTTCTCCCATTTCCGGCTGCGCACCTGTTGATGTCCGGAATCGAATAGAATTGGGCTCGCCTCTCAAGCCGCTCCACTCTCGCCCCTTGTTGCGCAACGAATTAGATAACCGGGGGGTTTTATTGAGATTCCATGAGTTAAATTCTTTAAGTTACCTAAAGTTTAGAGACACGGACAACAACAACAACTTGGGGGCATAAACGCAGTGTGGTCGCAGCGATTACCGGCGGAAATACCGAAAAAGCCGCACATTCTGATGCGCTTTCTGGTCACACTCTCTAGCGGGAAAACTGTTTTCCCCCCAAAGTTTTGCGATTTTCCTTAAAATTCTTTCCCAAGCTAAAGAAAAAGATTTTAGGAATAAAATAAAGTTGATACATTTTTAAATATTACTAGTAACAA
Source organism: Drosophila takahashii (assembly GCF_030179915.1). NCBI lineage: Eukaryota > Metazoa > Arthropoda > Insecta > Diptera > Drosophilidae > Drosophila > Drosophila takahashii. The sequence continues at coordinate 12,382,337 of NC_091680.1, forward strand.
TTAAAAACAAATAATTCAACAGTGGGCATGTCATTTAGTGCGTTCTTAGTCCCTGGTAGATAACTTGGCTAAAATAACCGTTTTTTAAAAATATTTTCTTTAGACAAATAATAGAAAATTTATTTATCTTTATTTTAATTAAAATTTGTTTAGGAATTCATGAAAAGGTAATGCAGGTTCATAATATTTCAATAAAATGTAAACAAATAAATAAACTAATTAAAATTCCTATATATATAAATGAACTTAATATGTAAATTTATTTGTTTAACTTAATCGACCAAATTTTGTTTATTGCCTGCATATTTTATTCAAAATTATTAATAAAACACCGATTCGAGATTAGCCAACGACAAATTTTAATAGTAACGGGGCGAGAGTATCAAAACAAATCGTTCAAAAGCCAACTGAAAAGTGGACCAAGAAACTCCGTCGTGGGACAGAGCTCGAAATGAATATTTCATTCGCCGCCGGTAACAAGTTGAATTAGCAACGTCGATCTGGGAATTCCTAGAGACCATACCATGCCATACCATAGCCCTGGCCCCGTGGTCCATCTGGGGATCCAGTGGTTCAGGTTCTCCAACGGCGACCTTAGCTGGCATTTCGTATTTGTTTTGTTTGTTTCGCTGGCAAATTCGCATAATTATGGGTTGTTTTCGGCAAACGAAACGAAAATCCGCTGGCTGTGTTTACTACGATTTTTCTATGTTTAATTCACGTCACTTGCCGCGAAACCGGATCGTGAAAGTTGGCTGTGCGATCGGAGATCCAGTGGGTTAAACCCGAAAATGGGCAACCAAAGCGAACAAAGAATTTAGCAAATTTAATCTCTTCATCCCAATCCCATTGTTAGTCGCAGGCACAAATGTAATTTAATCGTTTCCCAGTTTATTTCACTTCGTTTCGCATTCCTCCGCCGGTTTCGCCGCTAAGTGATTTTTGCCAGTGGAGCGTTGAAGCCAAAATGCGGGGGCGATCGCGCAAATTGACCGTCTCGACTGTGGGCAAATAAAATTAGCGTATTAATTCAAGCACTCTGCGAAATGAGTGCCCCTTATATCGGATTAATTGCAACCAAAATGCGTATTCGGACATTAGAGATTACGAAAGGTTCCAAACTTGCTTAGCCAGTTATGCAAATGTATTTAAATGGCTGGAAAATAAAGTAGTTTAATGTCATTTGGCCAAACGATCAATCATTTCTCGGTATTTTGTTCAAGTAAAAATTTAATACTTTGAGTAATGTTCGAACTCTTTTAATTAAAACATTGACTATGACGATATTAAATATTGGTAAAAGGAAATGTGTAAGGCTCACTTTTCTTTGATAAAAAAATTAATCTTGAAAACCTAATTTTTCAAATAAAATTTTGCGGAATGATTCAAAATTTCACCGAATAAATGAATCTGAAATAGCTGAACGCGTGCCAGTCACAAAATTGCCTTAAATATTCAATATTTCGCGATATCCCCACCCATTTGGCCATATAAGTTGACAGCTTTTGGACCGATCAAAGTGCCTTGTTAGTCACCTGATTGGCATGCGGAAATTCCCAAAAATTTGCCATTTCCATATTTGGGTTCATTTGATTAAAATCGAAATTTTCCGCTTGTAATCCGCGAAGAGAAAATATAAAATATAAGCTAGGTGGATCTAATTAACTTACACTCATAAAAATTAATTTCTAAATTTTGGAAATCTCGCCATTGAATCGGCCTACCTTTGAAAATAGAAAAAAAATTTCTTGTTATTAGAAAATTGGCCTTTGAATACAGAAAACCTTTCTTGATGGAAAAAATTCAAGAAAGAATTTTTCTTAAAAATAGAAAAATGAAAATCTCATATGTCTGTTTTGCCGTCGCAGCCAAAACATTTTTGTACGTATTTTAGGACAAAATCACCTTTGAATATATGAATGAAATGACCCTAGAATATAGGAAAGTAGCCATTGACTTCCTTCGGCTGCCGAATGTTAACGACATGAAAAACGAAGTGGGACGAAGGGCCTACCCGGCTACCGACTTCTCTGATCCCCCGAGCGTCAGTTGTGAAAAAAATTCGTGAGTGATGGACGTGATTTTCAAGCGGATAAGAGGTGAAGCCTTTTTCCGAATATTCAAAGGTATGTAAATATGTATATAATTTTTTGTATAGCGGGCGTACAATTGTATGTATGTAATTAAAGGATACATTTCAAATCTCTTTAACAAGCGTATACCAATTTAGGTGAATTGTTTTTTAGCTAAGAGCTACGTACATACATATATTTGTACATAAATTTGTGGGTGTACAGTTCTATAATAACTTTATCTTATTACTCGCATTTTATTTATTTTTCAGAGTGAAAATACCTGCAGTTGCAACAGCCAAATAATTTGTTTGTCGAAGCTGTAATTTTGTTTTAAAACCTTCTAAGGTAAGAAAAATATGTTGTATTTGTTTGACATACTTATGTATGCATGTAAATATCTATGCATGTACGCGGCTCACCCGATCTGAAACCCGATTTTCAACCCTTTCATATTCTGCTCCTCTCTCTCGCTCGCTTGACCTACGCGTCGCGACGTTTCTCTCTACTCCTTCTTAAAATTGTCATGATCTGACCTGCTTACATTCGGTCTCCCTTCGCGCAAAGGACTGTATGTAAATATATATGTATGTATGTGGCTCTTTCTGAAATTAGATTTTCAACCCTTCCTTCTTCATTTTCTACCTGTCTTGCTCCTCTCTCGGTCGTCTGACCAACGTGTTTGTATTTTGGCTATTATTAACATTACATTATTATCTATTATCTAAAAACATCTATCTATTCTTATCTAAAAACAAATCATTGATATCCCAATAACTCTTTTTTCCAGATGAGGAAAGCCGAAGAAAATAATTTTTTATGCCTGCAACTACATATTTGGTTATAATAATGTTTTCTTAAGTCAAAAATGTGTTATTTAAAATTGTTTAAATGTTAAGTGTTAATGTTTTAAATTTAAATAAATAAAATATGCAAAAGAAAAAACCAAGTTACATTTTATTTTTAGGGTTTCAGTGTTAATATAAAACTTCCCTTCAAGAAATATTATTTCTTAAATCAAGAAATAAAATTTCTTGAAAGGAAATTTAAACAAGAAAGAATTTTTCTTGTTCAAAAGGTGCCTTTCTAAAAAACCCTTTCTTGTTTTAAGAAATTTAATTTCTTGAAACAAGAAACAAACCACCTTTGAAACAAGAATCGCCTTTCTTGTTTTAAGAAATATTTTTTCTTGTTTTTATGGTGGCTTTCTAAAAAACCCTTTCTTGTTTTAAGAAATTTAATTTCTTAAAACAAGAAATATTTTTTCTGGTTTTAATGGTGCCTTTCAAAAAAACCATTTCTTGAAACAAAGGTGAGGTCGCCTTTGGCAAAAATTCAAGAAAGAATTTTCTAGATTTTAAGGAAATTCTTCGATTTTTTTTTATGAGTGTAGTTATGGCACAGCTAAATTAGTCGAAAATGCTTCCTTATGTCTTTTATTGAGACTATCTAGTGGGAGTACCATGCAAACAACGAAATAAAAAAAATCATGAGCATCAAAAGGCATGTCTGCTTAAAAAAAGGAATTAAGACAATAAAATTCGATTTAAATTCAGAGTTAATGACCAAGTTGATTCTAGTCTAAATTAAAATAAAAATTCCGTTCTGGTTGTAGAGAAAAAAGACAAAGCTTTGAATAATCTCGCAGAAATTAGATGAATTTTAGTTTATATAAAGTAGTACAAGTTATGTAAAGCCCGTATGATATATATATAATTTAGGGGCTTTCCCAGCCAACCCAGCCCTTTAATTTGGATTGATGCCCAACTTTTGAGGCGTTTCTAGTTCGACAGCCCCAATTTGGCCAATGGAATCCCAGATCAATCAGCTAATGGCTCTATCAGGTATTCCCCAAAACGGTGGGCGAGCGACGGATAAGGGAAAGAAATTTCTTTAATCCCAGACTCGATAAATTAATTTGATTCGAATTTGCATATTTAACACGATGGCTTTTGTTTACCGTTCGGGAGTAAAAACCCCGAGCATCGAAAATCGAAATCCGCATACGAGCAGAAGCTAATTCGAATCGAGTCTGGCGCCAAAGAAATTGCCAACAATCCATCAAGTTATTTGAGATCCACGTCCGCTCCATGTGCTAATCGCTTTTGGGAATGCTGCGATGTTTACTATACGGGTATGCTTTTTGTTTCGGCTGATCGGCGTGAAGATTTTATTACACATTGCCGTCGCTACTGTCGCCCCATGGAGTTAATGGCAGAGATAGCCGGACGGACCGGTCCAGTCCGTTGCCGAATCGAGTCTATTTCCCTGTGCCGAATCTTCGGCGATTATGCAGGAATTCCAGATGCGACGATGTCTGTCGCGTCTCCAAGTCGCCACAGTAAATTCTGCGAATTTGACAGATTTTATGCTAAAACGACAGCCCCATACTGGCATCATAAATTCATTTCCAGTCGGGCCCATTCGAAGTATGCAAAGTGGGTTGGGAATTACTTGGAATGGTAAGGTCTAGTTTTAATCTGAAAGTCCCTATAAAATGGGAAAATAATGCCAGAAAAGAATTCAAAATTCGAATTGCATAATTAATGTATTATTAAAATAGAGAAAATGCAAAGAAGAAAAATTTTTGGATAAGTGATATAATATTATTTTCTATGAGTTACAATTATTCTTAAGGTAAGTACCATTGAATACTCACCTCTAAAGTTTTTTAATATCCATATTTATTTTTTCCTTTCGATGGCAAGGACAGAGTGCTGTTATGGCTATAACCACTTGTCCTCGGCCATCCAGTTATGGGCCAAAACCTGTGCCGTGTTCCAGCAAAGTGAATGTTAACGATGGCAAGAGCCTGCTGGGCTCATACATAATGCATCACACCCGGGCGGCAATTAATCAACAATTAATTTTTATATAAATTGATCGTTTATTGGCTGAAGGCAGAAATTACCTGCTCGCTACCGTGTGCGCCGCTGGGCTCGAAATGGAAGAAGGCAATATTAATTACTAATTATGCGCGGCGTCAAAACAACAAAACTAAGGCACATAAATATTTATCGATTTGTCTCTGGCTTTAGTCTTTAGTCTTTAGTCTTTAGTCTTTAGTCGGTATGTGACCAGCCAGAATGTTTGTTTCTTGGGGGATCGGGGATGGAGATGGACATGTGGCCCATGGAAATGGCACGTAGGCCAGAAAAGTTGGCAATAAAATGAAAACGAATAAACAATAAATCAACCGCAAATCGGCCGCTTCGAATGGAATTTTTAGCATAGTTCATTGCTGGGCGACCTTATCGCGATGCCCAGAGCCCTGTGTCAAGAAATCAGGAATACCAAGGAATACAGCCAACTGCCAGTCCGAAAGTCCGGCCATAATTAATAAATTCCAGCGTGCGCCGCAGAGTGATTCGCTCTTTGGATCGGGCCAAGTCCAAGTCCAAGTCGAGGCCCCGGCAAACAAACAACAAAGCACAACAACCAACACAACACAACACAAATTGACGTCACGCTGGCCCCAGAGAGATATTGGCGATCCGATCCTCGGCAAGTGCGACATACGTATCAAGGCTTGCCGGTGGAAATGGAAACGGGTTAAACGGGTACGAGTGCGACTGCGAGTGCGATACCCAGATCCCAAGATCCCAAGATCCCAAGCAACAAACAAAAACAACGGGGCCTTAATCAAAAATGTTGGCTCTGGAACCAAAACAACTCGAAACAATTGGGCTGATCGAGAAGTTGACGAGATTTCCTGGCAACTAAGTACAACTAGGTACAAAGTTTGAAGATAAATTGTGAAAAAGCTTGCCTGAAGAATTTACAAAATAAAATGTACGAGCCAGTAAAAATTATCACTTATACGCAGTGTTGATTTCATACCATTAAAATAATATATTTTTAAAATCACTTATTAAAATATTTATTTCATGATAGTCTTGGCTTTATGTTTTTTTTTAATTTATTACAAATACGTAGCGTTGACATTTCTATTACATTTAAAAAAGCCTGTAGTGAAAGGTGTTCAAAAGTGAGAATTTCTAAAATAATTTATTTCCTGATGATGGGAAAACTTATTACCGACACTGTGTACACCGTACAGGTTTCTGGCCTATAATAAAAATACTAAAAAGTCGGGAAGCGACTAGTTTTCATTAAGAGTTACGCCTTCTGTTCGGCAAAAGGTGGCGGCCGGCGACAAGTTGGCGTCAGCCAAATGGGATAATAAGCACGGCAGCAGCAATTTAAATTTCCGAGCCACGCCAGGTTCAACAACCTGCTGGGGAAAATATTTTCAGTACATTAGGGCGTTTATTTCAGTGTAGCACTTTATACAAGTTCAATTGGGGGTGAGTGAAAACAAGGAGAATTCGCATCAAACATTCAGAGCTCAGGTAAAATGCTGTTGACACCAAAACTTTTATGACATTTTTATTGACAACTGTTTGGGTAAATTACAAAAATATAAGCGCTGTCTTAAGTGCAAAATGGAATTAGTTAATTAAGCAAATATTCTCATTGCAAACATGGAATTAATATAATTGTTTTAATTAAAAATGGAAAGGAAAGGGCAAGTATACCGAAATCTAAAATATATATTTGACTTAAAAAATCTAGAAAATAAGATCAAAGATTGAATTAATGGACTCAGTATGTCAGTATGTTTTGTTCATACTTGTCTTCGGTACATCCGATGTTCTTTGAACTCCTACTCGTCCATCTTCAACGCCATTCCTGGCCATCAGTTGTCAACATTTTCCCTGAGCTCTTGGCACATCTTCAAAGCACCGACTTTGGTCGTCAGTGCAGCCAAATTTGGTAAGATCTTTTAGCCGCATTTAACTGAGATTCGCTCGGTTGACAGATGTGCCTCGACAATTGCCGAAGCTACCATTTATGAAGATCAGGGGTGGGCGACCCCACATTCCAGCACTAGGCACACCCAGACCCAGCCCATTACCAGGCCATTTCGGGGAGGCCGGATAATTAATTGGGCAAAACTGCACAATAATGCAGAACAATGGCCGCGCTTAAAGGGGGGTAAAAGCATTTCGCCAGCTCATGGTGATAGCTCTCCAAATGGCCGCCGCCGAGTGGGACGAGGGCCGTGAGATTTATGGCGCTCGCCCAACTCCGGAATAACCCAAGCCCCCGCGACCAAAAAAGAAAACATGTGCTTCGGCCAAGTTGTGAGAGCCAGATCTCGAGAGATATACCCCTACCTCGGTGATCGTGGGCTCTCTGCGTCGACTGACTTAAATATGGGTGCCCCCAGCGAGGTAGCTTCAGTTGGTGACTGAATTTCAGACCGTGCACAGCTCCTAAAAAGAGAATCCAAACACCCCAAGCTAAACGCGCAAAATATCGCAAGTGAACAGAGATACGAGAGTGGAATCGCATCCAGTCGTAAAAGAATATTAATTTAAAATACAAGAAAATCAGCTGCAAAATGCAAGTGGATAAAGTTTGTGCCGCCATCGCGCTCTTCGCAATCTTCGCCAGCGTCGTGGATGCAGCAGTTTACTCCCAGCCCGCCATCTTCCTTCCAGGTAAGGATTTATTGAAAAAGAAATAGCCAACTTTAGGAACCTTGTTTTGTAGGATAAATCAGTAAAATAGTTAAAGTAAAAGTAGTAATATTATATTGTGTTCTTTTATTAAATTTATTAGTTTAAAATATATAGTCCGATTGAAACAACAGATAAATTCCCATTTAAGCTAAAAGCAATTGCACATAAATGATGACCCCAATCAGTTTTTGCTGCTAGAACAATACGTTTTACAGCGGCATTGGGAAAAACGTGAGCCTTCCATTAATGATTCGATTAAAATGGTATGCGAATCGAGATGATTGAAAAATTCCATTAATTCGATGCTTGCCTATGGAGTTTTCTCATTAAGTTTCCAATTAATAGGCGACCTTTTCGAGCCACGAAAAACAATAAAAACTGAAAAGTTGATAGCGCTTGGCAGGGGATTTCGTGATTGATTTACGATTGAGGCGATGATTTTGCGAGGTCTAGCATTAGCTCATTCGCGATAGGAATTTCAATACCGAAAATTAATTTACTCCAAAAAATAGAAGACCAATTTTTGGACAACGGCAGAACTTTGACGTCAGATGTCGGGCAATATTTGTTTATGATTACGCTGTTGGACATGTGATTTATGGGTTGATTTGTTTGTGATTTTGTTGCCCGCTTTCGCTGACGTCAACAAACACAAATCGAAATGATAAACAAAAGAAAACAATAAAATCGAACAACGCAAAAGACGAAAACGAAAACAACAAAAGCTGAAATCAGATGAAATTTGTCATGCTATTGGCCCCCTTTCGGTTGTGTAGCAGATTCAGATTCAGATACAGATACAAATAGAGATAGATATGAATTTCGGTTAGGTTTTTGGGTTTTTCGCATTCGCCAAAAATTAGCATAAGAAATGTGCTGATGTGGTTATTAATTCAAGCGCTCGGCTAATTTGCATCGCTATGCGGATTTGAGTTAGAAAACTTATCGATTATCCCCAGATCGCTGGATAGCCAGATATATTTTCATGCTGCTGAATTATTCATGCGTGAAGGTCGTCCAACGTCTTTGGCTGGGAATTTTGGCTCACTAATCTATAAGAAATTAGCGCCGACTGCTTAAAAATAGGCGATGAGTTCACGCGGCCGGTCACTTGGCGATTAATTGCACAATTGGCCGGAATGCGTGTTCTTTGGCTCTTCGAGTGGTAAATTAATGGCGAGTGTCATTAATCAAACGTACCTTTCTATTCGGTAATTTATTTTTGAGCCCGACAACTCAACAATTCGCAGCCGCGGGCAGTTCGTTATAAATAAAAGCACGAGTACGCCGTACGCTCCATCGCCATCTGTCAGCTCGGCTCAGTGCTCGAGGTTTAAAAATAAAAATAAATGCCAGTCCCTGGCTCAAATCGTAACCGCAACCGCAGGCTGTAGCTCTTGTTTTCTGTTGATCTGATGTATTTATATCCCAGCGAGCACTTGTGTGCCAATTTTCATGTCGAATGACTGTCAAGTTCGTGCCCTAAGTCTTTCGTTTCGTGCAAGTCATGGATACAAAAATAGGTCCCTCGAGTGGCGAACTTTTCCATTGGGCTATTAATGTCTCAGAAGGAGATACAGATGTCTTATATTACTCAAAAATAATTTAAATAATATATTGGATAATTTTATTTATATTTTGAAACCCAGAAATATCTCCTTGAGCCTGTTTGTTTTCGTTTTTTGTAACTCCGCCTGCGATATGCATGCACATATTTAAATCTCACTCGGACACAATCACGATTTATAGCCACTTCCTCATAAGCTCGCAAGACAGGGGACAGCGCATAAATAAATCGCCGCAACTACGACAGCTTGGGGGAAGCAACAAAGAAGACTGTCTTCCACCACTTCCGCTTGCAGCACAGTAAACTGAAAACAATTCATACGATTTGCCACAAAGAAAACTATTATTTAGCCATTAAGAAAGATAAGCTGGGAGAGAGGCAATTAATATTTAATTTTAATAATATTTTTTTATATTTAATTTTATATAATTATACCCTTGTAGAGGGTATTATAATTTCAGTCAGATGTTTGCAACGCAGTGAAGGAGACGTTTCCGACCACATAAAGTATATATATTCTTGATCAGCATCACTAGACGAGTCGATCTAGCCATGTCCGTCTGTCCGTCTGTCCGTCTGTCCGTCGGTCCGTCTGTCCGTCTGTCCGTCTGTCCGTCTGTCCGTTTCTATGCGAACTAGTCTCTCAGTTTTAAAGATATCGCGATGAAACTTTCCCGAAAGTCTTCTTTCTATTGCAGGTAGTACATATGTCGGAGCGAGCCGAATCGGACCACTATATCTTAAGGCTCCCATAGGAATATTCAAAGATATATAAGAAAATTCATTGTTACTTTGTAGGAAGTAGGCATTTTAATTCTTGACTCTTTAAAAACAAAATTCAAAAATAGAAACGCTGAATCTGGAATCCCTGGAACTGCACCGAGTGAGCATTACTTTATCTGCAAGGGTATATAAGCTTCGGCTGGCCGAAGGTAGCTTCCTTTCTTGTTTTTTTTATAAAATTTACTTTTTATTCCTGTGTACTCAATCGCATTTCCCCCTCTGTTTTTCAGCCCATCCCGGCAAGTGCTTCGACAAGCTGACCCGCAAGGCCCTGCTGCCCGACAAGGAGTACAAGCCGAAGGGCATCTGCGCGGCGATGACTTGCAGCCTGGAGGCTCGCGAAATCAGCATCGAGACCTGTCCCTACGTGGATGCCCCTGGCTGCGAGGAGCTGCCCAGCGACCCCAACTGGCGGTTCCCCAAGTGCTGTCCGCAGTTCAAGTGCGTCGACTTCAAGACCGGCAAGGACTTTATCGTCTCGCTGTAGATCGGATGGGCTATGCATATATATATATATCTGTCCTATATAGCCGCAACTGAAACGTGATTTTACATGAAATGTATTCGTAGTTCTGTAGTTTCCGAAAGAGAGAGAGTGAATGAGAGAGCGACTGTGTGTGTGATTCATTCTTAATTTATTTATTTTAATTTGTAAATAACACATTATCTGCATAAACCCCAAATCCCCGTCATGTTTTCACGTGTGAACATAATTCAATTCGTTTTGATTTATTCAAAAGTCCCTGTATGCGATATTTGCAAGAATGACTAACAACCATCAACCAACTATGTTTAGTCCATAAGGTTTAAGCCAAGTAATAAAAAATCTGAAATATGCAAATGTTTACTTTAACGTATTGGCCGGGAATTGGAAACGTGATGGGCAGAGTCATGTCCAAATTGGATGCTTATTTGCGCAGTCCACCGGATTACGCGCTCTTCTTTTTTTGGACTCCGCAAATAAGCCGCAAGATTATGGTTATAGCCGGCTGACTCATTCGTTGGGCAAACATCGCACATGCCGCATATGAAACGATCCGCGACGGAGCTCCAAATACGATCAAAAGTTTATTGCTCGGAGAGTCCAACGGCTTACCGACTTTGCGCCTGATGCGAATGCTAAGTTTATGGCCCGGTTTATTAGAGCCAACAGGAAATGCCAGCTGGGGATGTTTGCGAAAATAGAAACTGAGCGTAAACTTTAAAAGCCAATAAAGAATAGCAATTACAGGTGTACTACTTGGTACGGTTTGTGTACGTATTATTTTCAGTTTCCATAGCTGCTGGTCGTTATGACGCTGTTAATGAGCCATAACTTAATTATTAATCAGAGGAAGGTGTTGCTTTTATGGGACTATAAATTAATGAAGGTTCTTCCTTTTTTTCAATTACTTTATTTTTATACTTTTGTACATTTCCTATAAAATATCTTCACAAAAGCCCTATTGTCACGTCTTTTGTGAATATTTGCAGATATATTGTTAAATATTTATACCACACATATATTTTATCAACTATAAACTATAATTTTTTCAATATTAGGTATATAAATAGTTTTCATAACATGCATGTTTTAATAAAATACGAACTTTAAAAATAGTTAGTTATTAATTTAAATACAACCGCCCAATTAATAATCAAACTTATTTGTTTACCAACACTAATGGTATTTAACTTCACTGAGCATAGCAAATACACCCACCTTCAGCACTTCGCATAAAAAGTAGATTTTGAGAACCAGTCAGCATCGGTCACACTGCTCCATAGGGCGTGTTTTATCGTGTTATTTACGTTTGTAAATTGCATTTTTTGTTAATAAAACCCTGCATTCCAGCCTAAAGCCTGAACAATATGCATTCCCAGACGAATCTCATTGCAGTACTGCTGCTGGCAGCTTTAATTCACGAAGGTGAGTGTGATTTCCAGCAATTAATTCATGAGCACTGTGTGAAATGATTTTACTAATTTGTTGACAGGCTCTGCAATTTGGTGCTACCGCTGTACTTCGGCCACTCCCGGCTGCGCGGAGAAGTTTAACTGGCGGGGAATAGGATTCCTGGGCGAGCACTGCCCGGAACCCGACGACATCTGCGTCAAGGTGACCGAGCGACGCGGCGGTAAGCTGAGATCCTTTCCTATTGTCGCTTGACCTGAACCCAAATCCCTTTTAGCCAGGGAAACCATCACTCGCGACTGCCTCAGCGCTCTGAGCTTCCGCAAGGACATTCCCGCCGACAAATACGAGGGTTGTAGACCAGCCGCCCATGATGAGAAGTTGGCGAACTACGTCAATCACACGATCAAGGAGCACGACGTGCGACGGGACTACTACACGGACACCACGTTCTGCTTCTGCTTCCTGGACCACCGCTGCAATGGGGCCAGTGGCCTGCAGGTGTCCGCCTTGATGGGCCTCCTCACCCTGGTCACCACTGCCCTGCTCCTCCGCTAGAATCTCCGCGAGAAGGAGGAGCGCCCAAGTGCCTTACTAACTCACTGAGCAACGACGAATCTCGTCCTACATTCCGTCCGCACTTTTTGTACAACTTTTTGACTAGCTTTACAGCTTTGTTTACTCAACTAATTAAATACATTTTACCATATTTATAAACAGGAGTGAAATCGTTGCGTTAGAGGATCTCCACATTCTTGGGCGCCCGGTAATCGTAGGCAGCCACCTCGGGATGGGCCACCAGGTGCTCCGCGTAGACTTCGGCCAGCCGTAGGCACTGCTCCACGGTCAGTTCAAAGGAACGCAGCGTATCCTGCACTTCGGCGCGCTGGAAGAGCTTTTGGGTAACCTCCTCGCGATCTTCTGGCGGAAGCAGGGTGCCATAGCCGCGGCGGCAGTACTTCTGCCGCATGCTAAAGATGTGACGCACCACGCGCTCGACGAGCGGAAACGGCAGCTGTGTCTTGGGGCGCTTGAGGGGCATGAGCTTCACGACGCCCACATCCACCTGCGGCTTCGGAACGAACGCTTTGCCAGGAATTGTGAACTTCAGGATGGGCTCCGTCCAGATCTGCGACATCACCGACAGCCGGCAGCGCTGCTCGCCGCCCACAGGGGCACAGATTCGCTCGGCCACCTCCTGCTGGAAGGTCAGAGTCATGCAGGTGTCGATGCGCCGGAAGGCTCCCCTCCGGGCGGCCAAATCCTCGAACCAGTTGATCAGCAGCCGCGTTGAGATGGCGAACGGCAGGTTGCCAATCAAGTGGATCCTCTGCGAGGTGTCCGGGATGTGCTGCTCCATGTTGAAGCGCAGGATATCATCGTAGTGGATGTCGAACTGGATGTTCAGGGGACTGGCACACTCCTTCAGCAGCTGCAGAGTCTCGCCGAAGCGCGGATCCTTCTCGACGAGCACCAAACGCTGCGGCTGACGGCGCAGAATGGAGCGAGTGATGCCGCCGGGACCGGGACCCACTTCCAGGACCAAATCCCTGGGATCTATGCGCCCCGCCGACTTGACAATCTTGTCCGTCAACCGCTCGTCCATGAGGAAGTTCTGGCTGAGCTGTTTCCTGGCCTGCAGCCTGTAGAGCTTCACCAGCTCCCGAATCGTGGGCATGGGCGGCAGGCGCATGCCGCTCTGCAGCACACGGGCACTTGCTTGGGTCATCTGCGGGAATCATTATATAGAATTTGATCGAAAGAAGATGATATCCTCACTCACCTTGTTGTGCAACGACTTCAAAGGTGTAGAAACTGTGTGTAAGATGAAGAAAACGCTTACAAACTAGGGGAAACTATGGAGCTAGGAGCTAAGAAGACACCTTCTTGGGCTCCTCGAAGTCGTCCAGGAACTTCTCCTGCTGCACCGAAAAGATGGAGTAGCCGTAGATGGCCAAAACGGAGACTCCCAGGGCGCCGGCGGTCAGCAGATTGTTGCGGCGGATGCGCTTCAGCTTTTGCACGCGGTCCAGGTTCTGCTCCTCAATCAGCTTCATGAACTGCAGCTGCGCCTTGTCCAGCTTCGGAGCGCTTTCCCCGTACTTGATCTTAGGTCCCTGCTCCGATGCCGACATTATAAACGCTGCTAAATGGGGTTTTATTCGTCTGTTTTCCTCGTCGATCTGGGAATTATGAAATCTCGCACACGAATAGTACACACATTACATAAGGTCACACTGACAGTGGCGATATATAGCGTGTTTCCACTGCTGCATATTTGGAGGCTAGAGTGTTCTCACTGCCCTTTGCCACCTATTAATCTGATATAGAAATAAGCTGCCTTATAATATCAGACATTTTAAAGCAATTACTAAGTTCTATGGTTAATAGGGGGATTCCCTAAACTGTTGAATTGCTGAATTGTTGAATTTTGGTCAGCTGTTAATCAGCTGTTCCATAGAAAGTAAAGTTTCAGAAATTTCAGCAATTCAACAGCCTCGGGGCTGATGAAAATTTTGTTGAATTGCTGAAAAGCCAGAGTTGTCACCTTTTTTTTAAAAGTCGTGGCAACCCTGTAACATTTTAGTATCACCAGTACGTATTATTTGTTTTAAAATCAACTTAGAAAGCATATTTGTGGTTCTTTTTACCTTGGTAACACTTTTAGATAGTAACTAGCAATAATAAATCAAATTTTACATGCTTTAAGTTCCGTGAAATTTTTCAACAAATAACAGCTGTTTGAAAATTCAACAGGAACCATTTTGGGTCGTTCCCTTAATTGCTGAAATTTTTTGTTGAATTTTCAACAATTCAGCAATTCAACAGTTTAGGGAATCCCCCTAATGAATTTTTAAAACCATCACTAACTTAATTCCCAGATCTGGCAGCACTTTACACAGTGAGTCCTCAGATGGCAACGCCAGCGGTGTGTGGTATTTTTTGGCGCCCCCACACACGGTCCCTTTAAACCGAGCTGCGCGTTTGCGTCCGTTACAACGAGTGCTTAGTTTAGATTTCCTCTATTTGGGGCCCTGAGAAATTGGCAGTTCACTTTCGTTGGTGGCTCGAGTGCGACGTGACGTGCGGCAGCGAAAAGCGCTTTTCCAGGCAGAGTGCGCCATTACTTGCCTGCAAGTCAGCCACAGCAATTCCTCGGTAATTGCAAATAGCTGCAAAGTGCGTAATTAGAGCTTGGGGGAAAACTGCGTTTTCCGCAATACCAGAACGTGCTCCATTTTCACTCGAGTACGTAGATCCGTGAGTTTAGTGATTCCTAGGCTCAATGTTGGCAGCCAGAGCCACATACGGTGGCTCTGAAATGCGGAAATGAAAGTACAAATTCGGTTGCGTGTTTGGGAAACGGCTCTGAAAATTTTACGGCCAATAACAACAAAGGCAAAACAAACGCGTAATTGCAGAAATCAGCTGTGTACCTACGGACGAACCAGAGCCCCAGAAAGAGAGGGGCCACAACACTTCGGAGCCCCCGCGTCCCCCAACGCCCCCCTCCTCCACAGACCATGGAAACCCAACAGCTGGTCGTGGAGCGCTCTCTCATTCTCTCTCTCTCTCTTTGGGCTCTCCACTTGTTTTTCCCTTATATGGACTAACTTTTGTTTTTGTTTTGGTTTTTCTTTAACGCTTGTTTAATTTTAATTGCCATGTTCTTAGTTAGTCGAAGAAAAAGCTATAATTAAAATTTTTTTTATTCTTTGGTAATTTACATCCGTTTCAATTCTTTCAATTTTTTTTATAAACCTTTGCATTTATTTCATTGTTTTCCATTATTTTTTAACAGGTATTATATTAAGCTTTAATTTTTATTATTCAATATTTAGCGTTATAAACCTTTAATTCGGCTTATAATTTTTATTACGTCAATTCCCAACAAAAATGTTTTATTGCCTTATGGAACGAGAAAATTGCAATTAATTACGAAATTCCCTCTTGCAGCTAAATCAAACGCGTTTCGTCAACCGCCGTCCGCTTAAACAGTAAAAAGTAAACAAACAATACAAATCTACTATCTCACGCGAAAAACAATAAAGCGATCGTTCAGAAATTAGTGCAACAAGACAAAGGCAACTCATTCCGAATCCAGATCCGTAAAAGATGGCGTTCATTTCGAAAGATTTTCGGTCCCCGGGCGAAACTTGGATCAAAACTGATGGCGGCTGGGAGCGTTCCAAGGTGCTCGAGTGCGGCGGAAAACGGAAGCGGTAAGTCTACGCAGTTTTTAATCACAAAAGACCTTTGATTGTCGATTTCCCAATTATTAAAACCTCTATACATTTATGTTGAAGAAATACCATTCCCACTTGCATAAACATTTTTAGATATAAGTCAAATGTCTATTACAAAAAGTTAATGATAGGAAAAAAATGATAAAATAAACATATTCAAGTTGCTTTTATTATTTAAATTGTGGAATATAAACTCAAATTTAAATTGCGAAACGCATTGATTTGTTTCTTCTTTTTTTTACCTTAAAAACCGTAAATTTAAAAATCTAATTTGATTTATCAAGTATGGAATAAATAGAGGTTGGGGCTCCTAGGTAAACAGCCAACAGTATACTGTATATAGTATACTATATTTATAGCACCTTATATGGGCTTCTGTTAGTTATCTTTCACTCATCCAATTCAAAAACTACGTTGTTTTATTGCAAGTGCGATAAGATAGTTTTAACGAGATATATTTTCACTAAGTAAAAAAAACGCTTTTTTCAAAATACGTAGCCCTGTTATTTAATTGATTAGCTGCTTATCGTATATGAATGAACTATTTTAAACTGAATTAGTGCTGTGGCATTTGATTAGTCACTTTTTTAAGTCACGTTTCTATTAGCAAAAATTAGTCCAGGCAGACTTCCGTATCGCAATTGATCACTAGATTTGAGCTTTGAAATGTGTTGTTTACCTTTTCACAAAAACAAAGTCGTACGACGTTCTACATGCAAAACCTATTTGCAGAAATCTTATCAGTAAAGATAAAGATTTGCGTAGTATTTATTCGGCCTCGACACCATTTTTATTCCCTTATTTATTAATCTCTATAAGACTATATATTTCTGATATTGGCTTATATTAAACCTTAAAACTAATATTGCCTATTGAATCGTCGCATTGTCCAGTTGGTTTCACTGCCGAAATCTTTAAATCATTCAGTTTAATAGACTCGTTTTTGGGTCCAATGCCCAGTGGTGCCATTGAAGTTGGCCAAAGCAAACTAGCGAATAATTGTTGTGGCTCAGACAATGGAACCCACTTCCCTTCGTTGGCCGAATCGATGATTTCTCAAATTTAAGCCGCAGGCAGCAAAACATCGTCAATGGTTTGACAATACATATACCCATGTGTTTTATGCCCCTGAAGAGGTGCGTTTAGAGTACCACAATCTTGATTTATTCAAAGTGTCGTTTGGGGCTAGTGATTGCACTGGGCTGCCTCAATTGAAAAGCCACATTCGATCCGGTGAGTCACTCCAAATGGCTGTGAAAGCAGCAGAAGCTCCACCGATATCCGTATCTAGAGTGCTGCCATGGGTAGTTGGGTTGTATCTCCGCCATCTGATCGATTGCTCATTTGATTGATTGCCATTGTTCGCTCGAATGCAATTGGAAATTGCAAGTGGAACAAAAAGTCAATAGTTGGTGAGAGTGAAAACGGGCCAGCAAAAAACGATGCGCTTTTATGCTTCTGATTTATCAAGAGAGGTTTAAGCATTCAGCTTAAAATAGTAGTGTTTACTCCAAAGTTTACTTTCCTTTTTTTTAAAGAAAAACATTGGCTTTCAAGGTCTTCTTAAATATAATATTTATGTGGCTTTTCAATCATGTCTAACCCCTTTCCTTTTCATCTAATTTGTAACTTTTATTCATTTTTAATTTGACATGCTGATGGATTTCCAATGTGCCTGTATTTATTGAAAATGCTTATTTGGTGACTGACATATAATAAAATCGATTCGGTGAGGAAGTGGGGTGGTAAAAGGAGTTGGGAGGTCGAAAGTGGGCGGTGCGGAACCTTGAGCTTTTGCTGGCGTTGCAAGCTCTCTCAAATCCCATACTTTGGCCTAAACTTGACCGAGTTTCACGCCTACGGTTGGTAAATGCACATTTACATACCTATGTGTGTTCCTTTTGGGGTTTCGAAGTTTCCAAGGCTGATATTTCCCCGTCTGGCCGACACTCAAAGTTGTTTCAACCGATCTTAATATGCATTTGGGTGCCCACCTTTGTTGCATTTCTAATTTTGGAATACTTTCAGGTTTCTGGGGACTTTATTCTTCTTACAACGGCGGTCGAAATAATAGTGCTGAATATACAAATGATATATTTTCCATTTCAGATTTAGTTCAATTTATTGAAACAATTTTTAAAAGTTATTAATTTATCTTTAAAATCTAGTAATGGACATTTTCTTCGACTGTTATAAAGATTTGAAGGCAAATACTTAAATAGAAATTGGTGTTTATTGGTCTTTTAGTCGTATTTCCTTAACCTCATCTGTATATTCCTGCCCGACTAGATCACGAGTGGCGTTATTTCCGCATTTTTCCCATTTACGACTACTCGAAAGGCCAAAAATAACCACCCCCTCCATGGGTTTAGTGCGTTCTTTATGACTTGTCAAAAGTGCACTTCAAGTTCTCTCCATTTTTCCCTGACATCTTCCGCGTGTGCGTTCTTTTAGTAGTTTATACGATGCTCTGTCTTATGTAACTCCATGGATTATCTCAAAATAACGCACAAATTTCGAGAGTTCAAAATCATTTGGCGTTTGTAATGCCTTCTTATCAGCATAGCAAGGTTTTAATGTTGACACTTTACAATTGCGACGGAAATTTCAATATACTTAAATTTCAGTTCAAAAGTTAATGGTTCCGTAATGGGGGAAGTGGAGCATACGTATTTGCCTGACTTACTCGAAATCCATAAATTGTATTACAATATAGTTTTCCCGACTACCGTAAAGCGTTTTTACCAGGCTTATCGGCGAACTTGCGTGTGTGCATTTCGTAACCGTGTTAAGCACTCATTTTGAGCATTACCCAACTTTCTTTCTGGTCAATTAAAAATTCAAATGGTCGTCGCCCGGCACTGAACCCATTAGATAATGCCTGAAAATAATAATTAGAAATGCCAGAT